>NW_023365789.1:491046-564375 GCF_000003815.2 Branchiostoma floridae
AAACGTGACATACGGTACCTGTAAAGTCTTTGTTGTGTTCGTCCTGACCTAAGCTGCGTCTTTGAGTTAAAACACCAACTGCCAGTAGGCGGGTTGTTTATCCAAATACCTGCATAGTAGACAGGATTACGGTGCGTGACTTCAAGGTCGTCAACCCCAGCAGGTATAAATGGTGTTTGTAATAGGATCATTTTCGTAACTTACCGTACACATGGCTACCCTTTCTATATTTAGTGCGAATAGAAAGGCAAAAGTACCGCAAGTTCAAGTATGAAGGGAAAATGGACGCAGGTGAAGCGATTTTAGCGTAGAGACAGTAAATAAAATAGGAGTGTGTTGTTTTGGTCGGACTATCATGCCATGTCGGACAGTAGGGCTGGGTATCGGACCTGGACCTGATCCTCTTAAACCTGAACCGGACCTGGACCTGAATTTTCTGTACCGGTACCCACCCCTAGCGGACAGGCAACAATCTCTCTGTTCGTTTTAGTCTCAAGCAGGGCGGATCGGCAATTGCTAACATGACCCGATGTAGGACTAGGCTGCAGAGCGAGGTTAGGAACCATACAGTTCCTCGCACAAGGAAACTGCAATATAGATATAGGGCCTTATGATACAAAGACCAGGACCACAACACGTAGTCAGTTTTTGTTTTGCAATCGTATTTTATCTACGCATTTTTATCAGTATGGAAATGCTTAGATACATCTCTGAAAGAAACGTGACATACGCTACCTGTATAGTCTTTGTTTTGTTCGTCCTCACTTAAGCAGCGTCTTGAGTTAAAAACACCAACTGCCAGTAGGTGTTTTGTTTATCCAAATACCTGCATAGTAGACAGAGTTACGGTGTGTGACGTCAAGGTCGTCAACCCTAGTCGGTACAAAGGATGTTTGTAATAGGATCATTTTCGTAACTTACCGTACACATGGCTACCCGTTCTGTATTTAGTACGAACTGAAAGGCAAAATTGCCGCAAGTTCAAATATGAAGGGAAAATGGACGCAGGTGAAGCGATTTTAGTATATAGACAGTAGATGAAATAGGGGTGTGTTGTTTTGGTCGGATTATCATGGCGGACAGGTAACAGCCTCTCTGTTCGTTTTACCTTTGACCCGGGTAGGGCGGATCTGTAAATACCGAAAATTCCCCGATGCACATGACCAAGCCGTTAACAGTCGGCACAACAACAAATCGACACGTACGCTTATCTTGTAAGTTCATATGTGTTGGTAAAATAATTCTAAAGCAGAGTTAAACTGTAATTACCTACACAAAACTTTTTGAGTGTCAACGTACTCGTCAAAAATTGGGCAACCCACTGCGTCTCTGACGTCACGCCATTCAGACAGAGCACTTCTTACTTGTCAAAGAGACGTCCGATTATTGCGTTAGAAATTACAGTCCAATTCTGTATCAGGACAAACCAACGCTTCTACGATCAATGAAGACTATAGAGTCAATAAGACAAAAAACGCAGACCTTTTCTGTCCGTTGTCGTGAAATTGTGACGTATTCTAGGCGTTTTTGTCGGGCGAGGCGATTAACTGACAGAAGCAAGCGTTTCCAAAATCATATCTAGTTGCTTAAGTAACTGCTTTTTTGGCAGGTTCATCATAATAAAAAAAGACTCGTGGAATCTGCTGAGAAGGCTGGTTTTCAAACATTCTCATAAAGTAGTGTATGTAAAAGGGGTAAAGTCTTGTGTGGGTAGTACAGACCCATCAGGGCTGCTGTTCCGCAGCTTGAACAAAACAAAACAAAACAAAATGGGTGCGTTACACTCAAATTCTATCCAAGAATTAAGTATTGAATTGTTTAGAAAGCAATGTGACATACCTATATATTCTCGGTTGTGTTCGTCCTTTCTTAAGCAGCGTCCTGTGTCAGAATGCCAACTGCCAGTGGGCAGGTTGTTTATCCAAATACCTGCATAGTAGACAGGTTAACGGTGTGTGACTTCAAGGTCGTCAACCCCAGCAGGCACAAAGGATGTTTGTAATAGGATCATTTTCGTAACTTACAGTACACCGGACTACCTGCTCTATAGTTGGTGCGAACAGAAAGGCAAAATTACCGCATGTTCAAATATGAAGGGAAAATGGACGCAGATGAAACGATTTTAGTGCAGAGACAGTAGATAAAATAGGAGTGTGTTGTTTTGGTCGGGTTATCATGGCGGACAGGTAACAGCCTCTCTGTTCGTTTTACCTCTGACCCAGGTAAGGCCGATCTGTAAATACTGGAAATTCTCGATGCACATGACTAGGCTGTTCACAGTCGGCACAACAACAAATCGACACGTACGCTTAGCTTGTAAGTTAATATGAGTTGGTAAAACAATTCTAAAGTAGAGTTAGACTGTAATTACCAACACAGAAATTTTGAGTGTCAACCCACTGCTTCTCTGACGTCACGCCATTCAGACAGAGCACTTCTTACTTGTCAAAGGAGTCGTCAGATTATTACGTTAGAAATTACAGCCCAACATTGTTTCAGAACAAACTACAGAGTCAACAAGACGAAACAACGCAGACCTTTTCTGGCTGTTGTCGTGAAATTGTGACGTGTTCTAGGCTTTTTGTCAGGCTACTACCATTTAAGCAAGCATTAGTTCTCTTTCGCCAACCCTGCAATACCGATGCTTCTCGTTAGGGTGACGAATTGCAAAGCACACTGCTAGCTGCGGGCAGAGGTCAACTAACTGTTGAGTTCTCCGAACTGCCCCATGTACCACGTGCTCACTGGTGTTCATCCGTCGTTGTTGTTGTCTTCTGTTCTTCTATGGAAACCAAGTGGCCGGGTGCATTGCAGAAGTTTGACTTTTACGGACACTTTAATTAGAGACTCTGGTATACACTTTGATAATTTAGAGCAAGCTATGTCAGGTAGGGCCCTATGGGGCGAAATATGCACTTGCCTAGTTCTGACCATTGGTCGATGATGATGATGATGATGTTGTTGTCGACGATGATTAAAACATCACGCAAGGTATGCTGTGTCGGGCTGGGTCTATTCAGTCTGATGTGAACAGGTCTGAACGTTACTTTATTCAGATACATAAATAGCCTGACATTCCAGCTATTCTTACAGAATGTCGATGTAATCATACATTAGATACGACAGATACATAACTAGAATACAGAATTGATAGAAATCAACCTTAATTCACCTTGATTATATGTACATCATACGTCGATAAAGGGTAATAAGATATGCCAAAAAGATACGCTGTTCACTGTTTACACTATTCTTGGCCTTTAATGACACTAACGAAAGACAGTGGATGCATTCGGAAACATCTGACCGTTTCCAAAATCATATCCAGTTGATTAAGTAACTGCTTTTTTGCACGTCCATCTTGATAATAAAGACTCATGGAATCTGCTAAAAAGGCTAAAAACCTTGAAGGCTTCCATGTATGTAAAAAGAGTAAAGCCTGGTTTTCCACAGCTTGTGCAAAACGGGTGCGTTACGCCTTGAGGCGGTTTACTGGTTATGCCATACTAGATTTACCTGTTTAAGGTTAAGGGATTAGACCTCATGTTACTGGTCCATGTCCATGAAACACGGTTACCAGATACCGTTTTCACTCAAGCAATTTTATTTCACCGCACCACAAGATTAACAATGAAAACAGCTTGAAGCACAATGAACAATGGA
The DNA here is from genome assembly GCF_000003815.2 of Branchiostoma floridae. Lineage (NCBI taxonomy): Eukaryota > Metazoa > Chordata > Leptocardii > Amphioxiformes > Branchiostomatidae > Branchiostoma > Branchiostoma floridae. The sequence continues at coordinate 494,710 of NW_023365789.1, forward strand.
AACATTTACGCTGCCGATAGTTCATCATTGTAAGTGCCATGACAGACACCATTTTATGAACATTATTTAAACGCTATCAAAGCACTACAGTATTTATCTTAGGTAATATAAAACCAGCTAAAACTGTTAACAGGTTTGTGTATTTTGATTAACCATGTAGATTCTAACTCTTGTTTATGCTGCATAATGTATCAATAATCTATCTCTTGAATTATTCAAATGTAAATATCACAGCTACAGAATACTAAACACAAGCAATACTACTATAACACCATCCACAGGACGTACGTTGTAATGTTGTGGTTAGCTAAGTCCTTTTACATGTTATTCAGTCATTGTGGCCAATTTCTATTATTTTTCTAAACATACCTATTTTCCAACACCACAATCGCATATCTAGGAAGATAGAAATGATGTCTCAGTAGTGCGATTCTAAAACATTTTGTCTCGTTTTCAAGTCTACCTTACACATTTTAAGTATATGCTTGAGTACATTACATCAGCTCATGGCTCATCACAGGAACTAAAGGTCCCAAGACGAGTCAATCATTGTGACAGCTTTTACGTTGTATCATCATCATTTCAAGCTGTTGTACAGTGCTCGTCTGTTCACAGGTATAGCTGACGTGCCTCAAATCCTAAACGACAACTGAACCAAACTAGAAGATATTATGAAGTGAACAAGCAGACTAATCTTAGCATAAAGTTCATCTGAGTTGGAAGATTACACGTATGTACAGTGTGGAAAAGTTAAACTGTTCTCCAACTCAGGAATTTGGACTAAACGGAATTTTCTACCGAATCCCCCAGTCTCCTCCAGGTCTCTGACCCGGTCTCTCTTGCTGCCCAAAACTCTTGACCAATTGCTGACGTCACAAGTGATACAGGTCACGTGTCCGGAGAAATTTGGTCAGATTGCCGAAGAAGGCGGAGTGATTCGGTCGAAAATTCAGGTGACCTACCCTTACACGGCTTTACATAATACGCCATTACTGTTACAGTAGAAGTAGTAGAGAAGTCACCACAATTGACAAGTTCTCGTAGAGTTGTCAGCACTGTTACTTCTTGCTAGCTGCAGTCTGTAATAAAAGTAGAAAGAGTCTCAACTCTAAACTATTAATGTGCAAAGAGCTGCGGGACAAGTCGGAGTCATAGAAAATGAGTTAATACTCTCCTTCGAACCCACCAGTCCTACTTAATTGTTGTCGAGGTTACCGCTTTTTTTATCTGCAAGGTTGTTTTATTGTGTATATTTATACAATAAAATGATGAAATCAACAGTGCTGCCTCAGAGTTGCAATCCGTAACAGATTGCCTTTTATCATAAGAAATGTCAGTGCAAACTACTACACTTCACTGTTTAAGTTAACCCTCAAACCACCGTATGGGGTCAAAACTGACCCCAGGCGTATATCGATGTGTGCCATCATGGCATTTCTGGTCGAAAACAAATTTCCTCCTATGAGTTTGTTTGTATATATGTCCTGAAACTTCTTATAAGTTTTTAACGAGATTGGCTCATTATTGATTAAGTTATCTTAGAAAGTTTATGTATGGTCCAGTGGGGTCAAAACTGACCCCAGCATTTTTTTAAACAAACTTTTGCGACCCACACCTGAACTACTTATCATAGGATCACGAAACTTTCAGAGAATGATGTACATGTAAGCCAAAATTATTGTAACAGCTTGTGTGCCAATATCATGTTATATGACGACATTATGACGTCATTTAGGTAATCTCGGCCGCCATCTTGAATTTTGCCTGATGACGTCATTAAATTAGCATAAATTATGAATATTGAGCTATGAAATTTACATTGAATTTCATAAGATGTGATAAACAACTGATATCTGCTAAGAAAACATTAAAACTTGAATGTTTAATACAAAATTAGAAAACTTAATAATAATAATAATTAGCAATAAATATGTCTGTCAGAATTTTAATGCCATGGCAACATAAAAAATGATGAACATACTTTGTTCACTGAAAATTTTTGCTTTCAACATTTTCTAAAAAGTTACCAAGTTTGGGGACCCTAGCATAAGCCATTCAGTCGCTATAAGGCATTGAAGTTGGCATCAAAAAACCTCCTTCCCGGTCTGAATAGCATTGGTGCAAAATGTGGTCCTCATGATCTTTTGAATAAATTATGATAATGAGCTAGAAATATTCTCACCTAATCATGTCAGACTGTTCTACATAGATTAATGAAACTAAACATATATACAAATCACAAAAAGAGTCACACAAAAAACTGTATTTGTACAAAATGTTTTGGGGTCAGTTTTGACCCCATACGGTAATCTACGTCACAAAAAAGTTACGGTGGTTTGAGGGTTAAACATGTAATGCTCTTAAACTACAGTACGTTTTCAACAGATTTCTCGTCAGACAGGTAAGGTACCGGCACTTCGAGGGGTCAGGAAAATGTTCCTCTGTCCTGCTGATCCCGTATATATATATATATATATATATATATATATATATATATATATATATATACGGGATGCATATATGATGTCTGTATGTCGGTCCTTATGGGTTTTGGGCATTTCTCACTACATGATGATGATGATGACAGCAAAGCGCATCGATCAAGGAGGCAAATCTGCAGCAGCAGCACAGAATAATTAAGTTCATGTTTTACTGATCTGATCAATTAACCAGCTTAGGGGGTTATATATGCAAAATATCTTCAGTAGGACAATTGATACAATTAAATGTGTGTTTTACCTTCATCTTCTCCACAGTGATGATGGCCTGTCGAATCTCCTCCCGGCTAAACCTGTCCTTCACATGGCGGAGTCGGTCAGCACAGTCTGGGGAGGGGAGACAAACATATCATGTTGTCAGGTAATAGATTATATTTATAGTCTTTTTGTATTTCACTTGTGAGGAGTAACGTAGTTGCTGGTGACCAGAAAGCAGACTATATTTATAGAAGGTCTCTTAGTTTTCTATTCGTTTGAATTAGTGTTCTGGTAAGGTCATGTTTCAAATACAGTACAGAGCCTATATTCTGACTGCTCAATGGTACATTATACACGCGAGGCTTACCATAGTTCTCTTAGTTGCTCGTTGTATCAAGTTCTACAATAACATTTGGTCATTGGTAACAACGAGGAACAAAGGGACACAGTTTTCCGAGGATGTCTTGCTTTATACGCGGGTCAGGACAGATATAGAGGTAACGTTATCAGTCTAACATGAAGCTATGTTTCTCACCGTCAAATATGCTGGACAGGAAAACATAGAGGTCTAAGTTTGATATGAATGTATCCTTACCGTCGAATGTGGGCCTGTCCTCCGGGTTCTGACTCCAGCATGTCTGCATCAGTTCGCTCACTGACGTCACGTCCTCCCGGTCGGTGGGGATCAGGGTCAGGTCAGGTCGTTGACCCATGGTGACCGCCATGGAGATCAGGGCCGAGTTGGCAGCAACTGGTAACAAAGGTAGATAAAAATCGTGCAGTTATCAGGAGTTCAACGACCAAATACCACACGCAACCGTAAGTACATTCCTGTAATGATGATAAGTTGCATAGGATGCAAGTCTACGCTAAGGCCTGTAGTAGATGAAGTAGTATAACATCATGAACTCAACTCACGTGCATACGGCTGCCTTCTAGTAACAATCTCCCACAGCAGCACCCCAAAGCTGAAACCAATAAGAATGCACAATATTGAGCGGCAAGATGTTGTGATGGTAATTATTACATAGGTTTGTAGAACAAGAAGAGGAACATACTAAATTACGCTTTACCTGATAGAAAAATCGGTCTAGTTATTTAGAAAGCCCTTAAAATGTTGCATTTTGAGAAAATACAATATAACTGGGTAAGAAAGTTTTCCTATAAGTAATTTGAGGTAATTTTGAAAATACCATCAGTACTAGCCTACTTCTTACCTGTAGACATCAAACTTGGTGTTGGGAACCAGGTTGATGTTCGAATGGAACTCCGGCGGCGCATGCGTGATGGTGCTTCCTTCCGGGCTGGTTTTAGTGACGACACGAGATTCGGCTTTCCACTTGGACAGTCCGAAGTCTGAGATCTGATAAGTGATATACAGAATCAAATTTTATCACTAGCATCGTTTGAAGTTTATGAGTTGACTGACTGAGCATTACTACTGCAGTCTTCGTTGTCATATGAGTCATAGTTTGTATAGACTGACTGACTGACAGACAGTAGTTGTTAGAAGGTATTCGGCGCGGACCGGTGCTTCCCTTTCAACTTAAGAAATGAAATTCGATTGCGGTCATGTAATTGGCAATTTTTCCATAATGATAATCCAACGAAATGGTTTATAAAGACCTTAGCAGGTAATGTTGCAAGTTGTACCTTCACGTGGAAGTCCCCATCCAGTAGCACGTTCTCTGCCTTCAGATCACAGTGGAGAATCTGCGGGTTCTGGCAGTGCAGGAAAGTCATCCCCAGGGAGATCTCGTGCGCCATTCTCCACCTCAGGGCCCAGGGCACGTCCACATCCCGCAGCAGCCCGGCCAGAGAGCCGTTCTCCATGTAGGGCATCACGATGGCGAAGTTTGGGTCCAGGCAGACCCCCAGCAGACTGATGACGTGGTCTGATCGGCTTCCCAGGTTCAGTTTCCTCGCCTCAGAGTACAGAAGCTCTTGCTCACTTCCATGATAAAAATCATTGAAGGACTTGTTAATGTGGGATAAACAAAGGGAATCTCACAAGCCACTAGGCCGAATGTCGAAGCTTTTATTACTTTTCTTATATCTACTTCTCAATACATCACAGTACAGTAACATTGTTCATCAATAGTATTGATACCCAGCTTTGTTCAATGTTTCATTGACCAAGACTGGCGGGAGACAGAATAAACCGGAGTCAGTCGAAGAAGGGGGTTCGTCCTTAGAAGTGACGTCACCCAGACATTATCGTCATTAAGTTCAATGTTTATCCTTTTCCATATTGCATGCCTGGCAACTTTGCATAACCATTTAGACGGTCGCGCCAAAACAAGAGAAGAAAGGTCATTTAAATAGACATGGTTAACACGGAAAAGAGAAGGAAAAGAACAAAACAGACCTTCCTTCGATTTTGCGAGTTAGCAGCCGTTTGACAGCCACATGTTGTCTCCAGTCCTGATGATGGGCCTTCTCTACAGCGGCGAACCCCCCACGGCCGAGAACGGGCTCTTGCGGAAAGTTGAGTCGTTCAAACTCAATGATAGGAAGCTTCCGGTCTACCGTCACGCTAGGGTATCTATTGGAAAATATGGCATATACGAAAGATAATATTAGCAAGCCGTTTTATATATTACATAATATTCATTATGCCTTCCCCCCCCTCCGTCTGCTTTTTAAACAGGGACCTGTTTACTGAACAACCAGTTTGATCGACTGGCGAAAATTCTACTCAGTCGTTCCTACTCACCTCCTCTGCACCTCACCCAGCAGCTGGCCTCCGACTGCTCCGCTTTCTTCTGACTCATGTCCTCTGCGAGTCGGGCTCTAATAGGCAACACACAAGAGATCCTTTATATTGACAGTAATTCTTTCGTTGATTTGTTTTCCAAAGGAATTCTATTTGATAGAAATGACGAGTTGATTCTTCTTTCAATGTGTTGTTTACACTTTCAACACAGCCGAAAATTACTGACAGCTAGCAGCATGGGAATATTTCATTTGAATATCAACCCCAAACGAACTATAAACCATTCCTTGAAATTCATCATCATCGTTTCTTCCATGCCCTTAAAATTACTGGTACACAAGGTGATCTGACCATAGCCGTCCTGGTGATCTGGTCTGCCAGCTGGTGCAGGTCCAGGTCCCTCAGACACCGCTCCAGGACAGCCAGGCTGGCAGCAGGACCGGCTCGCTCTCTCCATCTTACCAGCGTCTCGTACATCGGTTCGTCTGGACTTTCAGACTTGATATATAAACACAAAACATAATGGATCTATTAGAGGTGTATTTCGAATCGACTTTGGAAGACTAGCATGTCGCTTAATGTGCAAATCAGGCACTTTGTTTTAAATACTACAAAGGGAAAATGTGCAAATGTTCCTTCCCCTTCGAACAAATGGAATACTTGATATCGCAGTATATGATGTTCTAATGACCTCCTACACAAGTACCATACTGCAAAACCAACTACGCATCAGAAATAAGACTAGCATGAAAATGGAATAGGATAATGATTAATCAATTGATGTGTCTAAGTCTAGAATTCTATTTATATAGATATGGGACAAAGTTATTTGAATATTGAAGATACCTCAATGTCTTTAATCTCCTGTTTGCTGAAGCCCAACTCCCGGGCGATGGGTCTCCACTGGTTCTGTCCCACCTTCAGAGACAGGCGGTTAAAGGCTTGGCGAAGTTCCTTATCTGTGGAATAAGAAGGCGGTCTGCATTATGTGTTGTTGTCAAACAAGTATTTCAAGTTACTAAGGCTGTAAGCTAACATTGCAATAAGAGGTCGGTCTGCAGTATGCGTAGGTGCTCTTTTAAAACAAGTACTTCAAGTTAAGGGTATAAGCTAACAAAAAAGTATCCAAAAACACATTGTAAATCTAATCTTTAAGATGAACTCAATATTTCGTAATATCGTCCCAGTTGAAGTTAATCCAATGGTTAGTTGTGATCTAATATGTTATCTGGCTGCAGTTTATCTGTAGAATATCGCCGCGATATAATGTAGTTGTTTTTAAGTCCAAAATCAATGTCGACGTCAAGATGCCAATATAATAATTACTTGTTGGAAAGTCATTGACTAGATTAACTGAGAATTTCAACGACGCATTGTATTACGCTTCGTGATATCAAAGTTTAGAAATAGATTCTACTTTCAGGTGCAATATTTTCGCAGCTACTACCGTCACATTGCAAAGGTAATTTACTGAGCAAACTGTACATGGCGAGGTTTTGGCCATTAGCTCACCCACTTAAGCTTAGACTACATCATGCCGTTAATATTACCTTGTGCTGTGTCGTATTGCGTAAGTTGTAACGTTGGCGGTTGTTTCCGTGATACACCAGTCCGTGCTGCAGTACCTGCTGCCTGGGGTGGTAGTGGTGCCGCGCCTTTGGACATTAAATGACGAAAAGTTATTGGATACTCACCAGTAATATAAACTATACAATTTTACACATTCTCTGTCCTAAGCATTATATTTTAGCTATCTAAAAATAGTGATCATTAGATATGTATAAATATGTCTAATCACCTTTTCTTGTGCCCATTCTCTCTGCAGTCTGGCCCCTTTGTTGGCTGACTTGTTGCTCCATCCGGGCACTTTTCTCCCTTCTCTCCCGTAACTTCCTCTCCAGTTCGGTCTCTGCAGCGGGCTCCATGATGTCAGGTTGACGTGCAGCTGTTTATAGTATAAAAATTTATGTCTTAGTTACATCATTTTGCCATGAATATTAGATACAAAATTTCGTGTATGGACTTGCAATAGAAACCAACACTCGGCAAATACTCGTAGACATACCCGTTTCTGACATTGGGTCATTTCCAAATTTTGCTTTGCTTTGTAAAAGGAACAAAAATAATTTTTGGGCATTCTAGAGGGTAACAATTTTTGTCTTTATGTTTAATTTGGTTGATTTTATCATACCTGTGGCTTTGTTAGTTGTTCTACTTTGCGGCATAATAAAAGGCGAGACCTTGACGCTTTACCAAAGTTGTGGACTTTAGATAAAACCTGTTTAAGGTCTCATTGATGAGTTTCTTCTTCCCATAGACTTCTATGTATTAATTCGTGGTTTAAATGGGCGCGTTCATAATGAAGCTACGTGAAATTTCAGCAGATTTTTCATTCTATGTCGAGCACATTTACCCTATATCGTGGGAAAAATTGCCAATGTAAAGTATACGTAGGAACTTTTTTTATAGCAATTACAAACTACGATTAGTCAATCCCCACAAAAGGCACTTTTTCGCTGCTATTGTACAACCGCACCACTCAGAACCCACGACTGTGTACCTCCGACCTAGCGCGCGGCTGCTAAACTTTACCTGCTAATTTCTTCAGTTACAAATAAGCTTTCACCAATCTAACTTTTGAGATCAGTTCCGCTGGCTAAAAGGGAATTTCTCACCGCTAAAAACATGCGTCCGTGCAGCCGTTCATTTTTGGCTCGGATCTCTTTTAGGGTGTCCACTCGCGGAGTAATACATCAATGAGACCTTAATATGCTCAAGTAACTTTATTTACCGACCTTTAACAGGTGTGGCTTCTACATCTCGGATTTCATTAGTTCCTTTGCCTGCTGCTGAACCCTTCTCCTCCTCTTGTCCAGCTTTTGTTGTTTTCTCTGTATATGATGAACCAACAACATATAACAAATTTGTAAGGCATTCAAGTATGTGAAAGTGAAACCTAGAAAGACTAACAACATATCGAATTTCAGAAAATGGCTGCTAGTACCGGCTGCGCGTGCGTAACAAAAACGTTTATATGCTGCGGACGGCGGACGTTTCGAAAATTTAAGTATTAGATAATAGCAGTGCTATTTATTGTGTATGCTGATGTAGCGCAAAAAAACAAACATTGGTAGCCATTCTCTTCTTTGGATGTTATTCATAACTCACCTTTCCGTGCCTCCTGTTTCAGGAAGGCCATGATGGCGCCGGTCCCTTGTTTACACACTTCCTGTGGAGGGTATGTCAGGGGGTTTCCTGACACATCCAAGTTCTCCAGCTTGTCTGCTCGGTGAAGGGTGGTTGGGAGCCTGGTGATGTTGTTGTTCCGTATGTCCAGTTTCTCCATGGCAGGTAGTTCACACAGGACTTCTGGGAACGTGTCGAACTTGTTGTTCCAGAGTTGGACCTCCCGTAGGTTGTGCAGGTGACGCATGGTGCTCGGCAGGGTTCTGAGAAGGTTATTTACCAATGACAACAGCCACAGGTGTTGTAAGTTTTCCACTTCATCTGGGACCATGTCAAACTTGCACCCGCCATTTTGTCCAGCGCACAGTTTCTCCAGTGTCTTCAGCTGCAGCACCTGTCTGGGGAACTCATCAAACTGACAGCCGGGGACATAAAGAGCCTTCAGCCTGGTGAGTCGTCTGACACCATCGGGGAGACGTCTGATGGGGTTCTTACCGACACTTAACACCTCAAGGTTAGGGAGCGAGCAGACGCCTGAGGGTACCTCCGTCAGCTGATTACCATGAATGCCCAGTTCTCTCAGTTTCTGCAGCTTTTCCACACCAGGAGGGAAGGTGGAGAGTTTATTATTACCGACACTTAACAGCTCAATGTTAGACAGCGAGCAAATGCCTGAGGGTACCTCCGTCAGCTGATTACCATAAATACGCAGTTCTCTCAGTTTCTGCAGCTTTTCCACACCAGGAGGGAAGGTGGAGAGATTATTGTTACTGACACTCAACTTCTCAAGGTTAGAGAGCGAGCAGACCCCTGGAGGGACCTCTGTCAGCTGATTGTCATAAATGTGCAGTTCTCTCAATTTCCGTAGTTTTTCCACACCAGGAGGGAAGGCGGAGAGCTTATTGTTACCGACACTTAACACCTTAAGGTTAGGGAGCGAGCAGACGCCTGAGGGTACCTCCTTCAGCTGATTATCATGAATGAACAGGTGTGTCAATTTCTGCAAGGAACCGATCGCCTGTGGCAAACGTGTCAGCATGTTGCCGTGCGCGTCCAAACGGTAAAGTTTCTGCAGACGGCCGATTGCTTCCGGGATGCTGGTTAGTTTGTTTTTGGACACAACTAGATACTCCAGGTCAGTGATATCAAACACCTCCTCCGGGATGGACGTCAGACCCCGGTTACTCAGGTCAAGTTTCAGGCGACCGTTGACTGTCCGCTGGAGGTTCAGGCCTGCCGCCATGTTAGATATTCCTGCATAACGTATAAAGAGACTGTAAATATGATTCCACAAACGCTCATATGGCTGATATAGAAGCACGAAGAAGGCACAAGCACACACACACACACACACACACACACAAATATATTATGTAACCCCGTTATGTATATATATATATATATATATATATATATATATATATATATATATATATATATGCATATACACACACACACACACACACACACACACACACGCATACATATATATATACACACACACATACATATACAAACACGCGCGAACACAAACAAACCTACGATGGTGATGAGATGCGTCTCGTATTGATATACAAGGATTGATAGAGTAGAAAAACTAGCCTCTGGCCACACAGCCACAGTGCATAAAACATGACCATCGTGCAGTCAAATATATTTAACTTTGCTATTTGGTCAATATTTATCTGTATGCTGTTTTACAACTCATTCAATGAGACTATTTCAATTCTGTAGCCCATGACGAGGTTACTTGATTGTGCTGGTACAAAGATAACGCCGTTCTGGGAGGCGGACTCGGCCTTAAGCCAGCCGACTTGCGCACTTACCAAACTTTATTTACTGACAACACAATGTAGCCATAAAGAGAACGTTATCACACTTCTTGACCTTTGAACTCCAGTGGGAGGTGGCGCCAGGTACAATGTACATGACAAATATACTGACTTACAACAAATATACTTACTTATTTACTCTGAAGCATACTTTGGAGAAGTTTTGTTTACTCCGGAGCAACACATATAGCTACTCCAAAGCAATGATTCACTTCATATACATACAGATGGTATATTTTCGTACGTACATGAAACCCCAGTGGTTTTTACCTTATAATATTCTGCAATAGAAATAAAAGATACGATACGGTGCCAGTGCCTCCGCAAGGTATTTATATGTTATTGTTTATCTTTACTTTCTATACTTTCTTTTTATGTGCAAATAAATAAAATAACAAATAAAACACCACACAAGGTTGTTACCCCATGTACACTGCATATTAGAGCCTTTTGAGGTTTTTAAGGTTGTTTGAGATCGTTTGAGGTGTTTAGGCAGACAAACAATTAAGTAGGGTTTCACAGGCGAATCTGAACGGGTGCGGCCATGCTTGGCAATGTACACAAAGCATACATTTTCCACGTGTTGTTAACTCTAGACTGCAATACAATGGTCATGTTACTCAGTTAACAGACTTAGGCTGGCCTACACAGACACGGCGGTGTAAGGTTACCCTGGGATTGTTCAGGTAAACACATACTATCGCTGATATTGCAGTCGCAAAATGCATTTAAAGGTATTTCTTAATCCCCGTATAGCTGCCATTATATGTCAGTGTCTGTCGCCAGGTATGACAAAGAATTAGGACTACAAACAGACACATGGATGAATTTGAAAAGCGTCTTTATCTAGTTTTGACCCAGAAAGGTCATGTGTGGCACCGCCCACAAGGCACACGTCGTCTATTTGAATGGCTGATAGCTCCAAATGACAACTAAATAACACTACAATCTTACATAAGAACGACATGTTGAGATGCAACGGTACACATTTACAGTGATTATAGTGTCAATATAGTACTAGAAATACCAGTCAAAACTCATAGTACTAATTGATATGTTTTAACCCTGCTTAGCTTTCACTGACATACAGTTGTCAGGTATACTGTGTTTTTTATCAACAGCAGTGTGCGTCAAGCACACACTGCTTACAACTAAAAATCTTAACCAGACCACTCATGCATGGTGATCCCATAAACCATTCATGTATGTCATGTCATGCTGTTGACTCTAGACTGCAATACAATGGGGTTCCGCCACTCAGTTTACCGAGTTTGACTGACCTGTCGACATACGGCGGTGGAAGTTAGCCTCCTTCGCAGACTCTAGTTAGCGGGGATGGCTTTTTATGGGCGCTGATTTTCAATGTTGACTTAATAACTTCTCTAATACCGGGAAAGGGAGTTTGCCTAGAATTGTAGTTTGCTTTGGAAGGCATTTTCTGCCCCGTCGCTACAGAGCAAAACTTCCCTCCACGGCTAGGTGCAAAGTTACACTGTGATTGTTCTCTAAACATTGCAACACCGAAGATTTTTTGATCTACTTTGTGTTCATTAAACAGCGGTGTTTGTCAAGTGGAATGTTGTAGAAGCAGTAATTACACACGCTCAGGGAAACAGGCATGTCTTTTCTGGAGCAAGGCCCCCAAATCACGGGACGTGACGGTGTTACATCTACTGATTTTATTTATATTAGAGTTACTCTGGTTCCTACGTGAATGCTGGTACAAGGTTTATTACAATTCGGAGCAGCTCAGTGTGTTTCGTATCCATGCAGATGTCCTTAGCTAGCAGTGTTTTTTGCGATATATCATTCTATTCACAAGCTGGGTGAAACTGAGGAGTCGCCGTGTCTCTTCGGAAGGCTTTGACAAGTTGGACGTTTTCTTTAAAAAATAAACACAATGTACCTTTGTACATTTTGTTAAAGTTGTGTCGGTATACAGCTAGCTTAATGTAGTTATGGGTTGAGCTGAGCTCTCAAAGTCATGGCAGAATACAACAGGACTAGCCAGGAACTGCCTATATTTGTTATGATTATTGCTGTACCCTGTTTGAATGGCTTTAGTACAGTTACGTAATGCGATAAGGAGCCTAATAGCCGTAGTGTTTCTCAAAATCGGTTCGTTGGCGTTCAATCGTGCTGCGATGGTGAAATTATCATCAAGTATTATTTGTTACGTTGCCTAAAAAACTACCCCCTTACCGCCGTCTTGTGATGCCCGAAAATTCTAGTCTGACTATCGTTAATGTAGAGAGAGCAGGAGCGTATATATTAACTAGTTGGTTTAAAAACTGTCATCTGCGCTAGATAAATACATAATTGTTTGCTATACTGTTCAGAAAGCAACGTGACATACCTGTATACTCTTGGTCGCGTTCGTCCTTAGTCTAGGTCGTGTTCGTCCTCACTTTAAGCAGCAACCTGTTACAAAGCGCCGCCGTTCAGCAGGTGGGTTGTTTATCCAAAATACCTACATAAAAGACAGGGTTATGCTAGGTGACCCCAAGGTCATCAGCCCCAGCAGGCACAAATGATGTTTGTAATAGGATCATTTTGGTAACTTTCTGTACACATGGCTACCCGTTCTATATTTAGTACGAACAGAAAGGCAAAATTACCGCATTTTCAAATATGAAGGAAAAAGTGACGCAGGTGAAACGATTTCCGGGTAAAGAATGTAGAGAAAATAGACGGTGTGTTGTTTTGGTCTAACTGTCATGGCGGACAGGCATCAATGTCACAGTCCGTGTTACCTGTGAGGCCCGGGTAACAATAGGCCATGAATAAAGCCTGGGGTTGTGTGGCATAACTGCAGGGTGTTAAGTCCAGAACCCAGAAGGCCTGGGTTCAAATCATGTCATGCTACCAATCTTGTGCCCTTGTGCTTTGGTACTTTCCACGAGTTTTAGCCTTGCCGCCGGCAAGGCTTTACGCCAGCTTTCTTCCATGGATCCATGGATGGACGGACCTGTTAACCCAGCCCTTCCGAAGCCCCTTCCAAAGGCCCTTCTATCCTTGCCGAGTTTTATGGCTTAGTTAGACGATGGTACATTCCAGGCGAGTATTAAAACGCTCTTCTAGACGCATGTTACTGTATGTGGTCCAGCGTAATAAATCTACGCTTTAACTCACCATGTTTATATAAATATATATCACAAATTGCATCAGAAGGAACTTAGTTTGTAATAAAAAATAATGCATATTCATTGTGGGTCAAAAAGTTTTACAAAACCTGTTTAATGTGCCAATAATTCATCTGACATAAATTATGATAATGAGGGGGGAGGGGGACGACATGTGGAACTCGGGATTTTTAAGCGTAGAATCTAGTCTTACTTACCAAAATAACATAAAATACGCGGCAAGGCACAGCTTTTTAAAAAAGATTTCTTGTTTTCATTCCACCTTGTTGTAAAAATGGGTATCTGACTTCGTTCGGGTTGTGTGTGTGTGTGTGTGTGTGTGTGTGTGTGTGTATGTATGTGTGTGTGTGTGTGTAAACATTATTTAGTTTTTTGAATGACGGGTAAAGATCTATTGGCAACGCTGTGATCTCCAAACTACACTACAACACATTTTTGTAGAAATAGGACATTACAGATTTACTTCTGCACTGAAGTGGTAAACATTATGTTATTCGGTGAAATTTATTATGTTATTTGTTTCAAATCCACATAGCGTTCCAATTAAATGCAGTGTTTGCTGTTCACACACTTGAGTAGAATTGAAAAGTTTTCAACTAAAGCATGTCCAGTCAGGCTTGACAACGCCAACAAGGTCCTTTGTCTAATAGTAGCGTTGTCAAATAGACCGCATACATGTACATGTATATAAAATGCTGGCAATCAAGTCGCGGTTTACAGACTAGCGCTGGCCTGTTGCGAGAGTACAATGTTACACTGGGATTGTTGACATTGCAACACTAAAGATTCTATGTCCATTGCATAGCTGTGTTTGTGGAAGCTTGCACAAAACAAGAGAAATTGAAAAGTTTTGAACCAGGCCAGTCACACCAGGTGACGCTCACAAAGCACACTCTGTCGCTACGTGACGTCATCAACCATGAACTACGAGAATGAAGAGAAACCGACTTTACTCACAGTTTTCACGCTTGGCTGTCGGAAGAGATGCGGCAGTAGAAGAAACTCTGTGACTCTGCCGGTGCCAGTGCTCTGACATTATTCAAAGCTAGAACTAAACCTTAACGGAGCTAATGGCCTGTCCAATCCATACATTGTCCATTGTTGAACGCATGCGCTTTACCCAACGTAAGAAAGTTGACGTAAGAAAGGTGAGAGATAATGGTGAAGCTGCCCATCTGCTGAGAGTTTACGTTGTAATTTTAGTTGACAAGATATAGGTGAACATTTCGTCCTAAGGAACATGTATATTTATGATCTAGTTGTAGTGTTCTAGAGATTACGCATATGTGTGTATAGTGAGCTTTCTAAAAGAAATGTACTTCATTCTCTATTAATCATTCATTATTAATCTGAGGATGTTGCATTATACCTACCCACCTACCTAGTCCCTTGACCTCCTGGTCGTTGGGGGGTTTGGGGGGGGGGGTTCTAGGTAGACATGAAGATGTAGAGTTGTCTCCAGGCCCGTCTTAACGCAACATTAAGGTGTCGATAACCCCCTAGTCTCGTAGAGTCTGCTAACAAGGCTAGTTTCTGACCTACTGGTCAGTACGTGTAAAAGGGGTAAAGGTGGGTTCACACGTGCGTATAGGGTCATGTCTGTATGGGGTCCGTTTGGAGGTCTTGGCCTCTACCAGGCTTCAGATGTCGAGGAGTATGGTTTGCGAACCATGTAACTCGTTTGTCATGTTATCTGTCTATATTTGTCCAACTTCTACTACTTTTCCAACGACCTTTGGAGCCTGATAGAAGCAAAGACTCCCATACGGACCTCACACGCAAGTGTGAACTCACCCCTTATAATCTGCGGTAGTTGAGCAGACCTATCAGAGCTGGCTTTACGTAGCTTAAACAGGACTGGTGTGTTACGCCTGGGGGCAGTTTACTTGTTATATCACACGAAGTTTGCCTGAGTGTTTTAAGTTCATCTTAGAGATTTGAATACTTGGCCATAAAACGCTCTCACCAGTTGACGTTTTGAACTAATTTTATTTCACCGCACCACAAGAGTAAGAAACAAAATGCCTATAACCACTAAGAAAGAATAAACCTATTTATGCTGCAGATAGTACATCTGACATCATTGTGTCATGATGTCATTGAGCGAATCACAAAGTTGTTGCATTATTTTACTGCCATCAAAACACTACTGACTGTGTTAATCATCGGTAATACAAAACCAACTTAAACTGTTTACAGCATATAGATTCCGAAACATGAAAAACAACTACTGTTCATGTTGCATAATGTATGTGTACCTATCTCTCGAATTGTTCAAATGCAAATATGATATCTGCAGAATACTAACCGCAAGCAATACTAGACTTACACCATCCGTAGAACACTAATTTTGCAGAATGCTTATCGCAAGAAATACTTAAATTCAACACCACACCCTTACTTATTTTATTGATTAAATGAAGAAACAAAACAAAACATCCATCTAACACTTGAGTAACAATGCAGTAAAATATTTTCACCAGGATGTTGGAAGTCCACTTACATTTTGTAAATAGTTACGCTTGCATTTCTACTTAACTCTCAATTAACCCATTAAGATATGGAAGGCGAGTAAGAGGTAAAGTTCTTTTGACACCACAATTTTTTTTGCCAGTTTCCGTCATGTAAATCATAGCACAAGTTTCCGAAACGTTATGTCAAAAGAACTTGACCATCAACTGACTTACCAAATTGGACAAGCTAATGATGCAAGTAAGTAATGAAGCAATTGTATTAGTATGTAAAATGTTACTTCTCAAACTGCTTTTCTCTGCTCTCTTGTGTCAGGCTTTCCTTCACAAGTTGAGGAGTTACAATCTTGCCTATGTTATTCAAATACCCGCTGCCTTAACTTCTACAAGACACCTTGGTACATCAAATGTACATCAATGTTCTATGGATGAACATCGCTTGCTCCACATCGCTAGCCTCTACCAGGCTCATTGGTTCGGTGGTCTAATTGTCGAAATTGGACAAATAGACCACCGAACCACGGAGCCTGGTAGAGGCTACCACATCGCTATGTAATACGTATGGGACTAAAATCAATGATCTAATGGTATAATGATATGATTTAAAAAGTTAGATGAGAGCAAAATACTAGTATAGCAAGTCACAATAAACTACAAACAATTTCATTTCATCACACTAGTCCTGCCAATAAACCACTAAACCTATTTTACAAACCAGAATTAGATGTCGAGGAAGATGCAAATAATATCTCAGTAGTGTCTTTCTCATGCTCACATCGATGTCAAGTTATCAACACCACCTTACACGTTACTGATATGAATGATGAAAGCCTATTAGTCCATGGGCCAGGACCCGAAATTGACGATATTTGTACGACTGAAAGGGACCAGAGCTATCATGCATTTTTTGAATCTGCAATAACCAAAGTTTATTTTAATCCATGAAAGCAAGCTTTAAAAAATCCATAGTAGCTCTGGTCCCTTTCGGTGGTACAAAAAACCGTCCTGGTCCATGGACTACATGAGCTCATGGCTCATTACAGGAACAGAAAGGCCAAAAGTCAGGTCAAGTATTTGGCAGCTTTAAAGCCGAATTATCATCATACCACTGTACCACTGTTCGCAGATAAAGTTGACGTTTTAACAACCACAAGACTAGATCTCAACTAAACCAAACTAGCATATATTAACTATTGAAAAGGCATACTAATCATTATGGCTCTAAATTAGAATCAATTACAGTATCAGAGAAGTCGTCATGATACGTCAGTTGACAAGTTCCTGTGATTAGTAGAACATTGAATGTTTAATCAGAATGATCACCAAGCTGTTGTTTTAAAACAACAGCTTGGTGATGATTCTGATCAAACATTAGGTAAACATCAAATAAAGATCCCAACGATAGTATTGAACAGATGTGCTACTATTGTTGGGATCTTTACTTGACTTGATACATTACAGTTAAACTGTCCTCCAACTCAAGAATTTGTACTCAGTCTTCGTCAGCTCTCTGACCCGGTTGCTCTGGACTTCCGACAACCCTTGACTCATTGCTGACGTCAAGTGTCCAGAGCGATTGGGTCAGACAGCTGATGATTCTGTCGAAAATTACAATAAGAACAACTTATCTTCTCCATAACCATACTTATACTTACATGGCTTAACATAATGCTCAATTACTGTTACAGTAGCAGAGAAGTCACCACGATGGACACGTTCTCGTACATGACAGTCGTCTGCATTGTTACTTCTTGCTGGCTGCAGCCTGTAATGAAAATAGAAAAGAAATCTCAACTCCAAACTAATAATGCGCAAAGAGCTACGGGACAAGTGTGACTCATGAAAATGGACTTAATGCTAGTGTTAATGGTACAACGAATCTACCAGTCCGATGCTAGTTTTGTTGATTCTGTCGCTTTGTTGGCCACCTGTAAGGTTACTGCATTATTTCATGATGTATTACAGAGTCTAGAACTGTTTTTTATCATAGAGTAAGAACTGACTCACAAAGTTTCAAATCATTTTAGACAGCAAGGTACATAAAGGTGCCAAGAAATTTGTCAAATTTATTATGAATATACAAAATGACCTTCATCTTCACCACAGTGCTGATGGCCTGTAGAATCTCCTGCTGACTAAATCTGTTGGTCAGATGATGGAGCTTGTCAGCACAGTCTAAACGGGAAAGAGAAGCATCTTACGGGGTTGTCTGGCAAAGAATAATGTTCATAGTTCCCAGTGTCTTTTTATGAGGTCTGTTGCAAATACAGCTAAAGATTTAAACTGCTGACATATCAATATACACAATGGGCGAACAACTAGTTATAGCCATTTGCATTGTTAAAAACGATGATTAAATGGACAGTTGGTTACAATTTACTTCAAGCTTAGTTTTCCATAATCAAAGGGACGTTTTTTTTCAAAATTTTGTTTGCATAAAAGCTCAGAATAGACCATTCAAACAAGGTACGACATGGAGCTATCCTCACCTTGGAATGATGGTCTGTTTTCCGGGTTCTGGCTCCAACATGTCTGCATCAGTTCGCTCACTGACGTCACGTCCTCCCGGTCTGTGGGGATCAGGGTCAGGTCAGGTCGTTGACCCATGTTGACCAATACGGTGATCAAGGTCGAATTGGCAGCATCTGATAATGTAAATAGATAAAAACCGTTAACAAAAAACATTCCAAAGAATACTAATGGATACTAATTTCATCCCAAAGGATACTAAAGGATACTTATTTTATGTATTCTGTATGTCCTATGTTGCAATTAGCCCTCGGACAAGAACTTGCAAATAAACTTTCAACTAATGTACCAAAGATACATGCTGTAACACCAAACAAAATCATGAACTCAACTCACGTGCATATGGCTGCCTTCTAGTGACAATCTCCCACAGCAGCACACCAAAGCTGAAAACAAATGACATGTTCATCAAACATCCAGATAAAAAAAACAAGTAGGGGAGTGACTGTATGAAGACATTTGATTTAAAAAGTCACATCACAGTTGTGAAGCATTAAACGGTGCCTTTCCAGCACTAAAATTTGCTGTTAATTGGTGAATATATCAGGTTTTGTTGACAAAATATTTGGTTACCTATAAATGACATTTTCCTGATTGAACGAGAAAAACTAGTTGCAAGATTACATCTTAAGTATACTTGTTGCTCTTTTGGACGATGAAAAGCAAAGAAACTTATTACACTAATGGTTGATTAAGTACCTGTAGACATCAAACTTAGTGTTGGGAACGAGGTTGATGTCAGCAAAGAATTCCGGCGGCGCATGCGTGATTGTGCTACCTGTTGGACTTGTTCCGGTGACAACACGAGACTCGGCCTTCCACTTAGACAGGCCAAAGTCTGAAATCTAGCTATGGGCATCAAAAACATTTCTTAGCATTCTCGGTGAAGCAGTGCGTTTATTATAATGTTTATTGTAAGTTCTTGCCCGAGGGCGAATTGCAGGTACAAACAACATGTATAACAAGGAAAATACAAATACAAAGGTGCTAGGAACTACATTCTATGACTATGCTGTGCTACTGAAGTGTACTTTATACTGGTTTTGTTGGGTTTGACTTCTTCTTTTTAGGCAGTGGAAGACGAATTTACCCACTTCTTTTATAATGTGTGAGTTCTTTGATTTTAATAGTAAGATTGATTTCTCATATTGTCAGGAATGGTTAGAAAGTAAGCGTGTATTTTGGATACACTCATAAATAGTTGGTTTCTTATATCATCATAAAAAGAACAATTAGAGATAAAATGACTCTCGTCTTCCACAGCATTTGAGGGGCAATATGTACAAATCCTCTCAGACACAGGTAGTTTCATATATCTCCCCTTTTCTACTTCCAGGGGGTGGGCACTAATTCTAATCTTACAGGTAGCGGAACGTTGCTCAAAGTCACAAAGTTCGAGATATTTCTCTATACAATATTCGGTTTTACATTTTCTGTAAAATCTAAGTTTGCCAGTATCGGCAGACAGATTATGGAAGAAAGTTTGAATATACATATCTAAAAACCTTGTCCTTAAACGATTGCATATATGTTGAGGATCATAGTTAGTGCTATCAACATATAATAAGTATGAGTAGCCACAGTGATCGAAGATCTCCTTAACTCGCTGTAATAATGTCCGTCGACGACTATAACTTATTTTTTATTACTCCAGATGGAGAAAAAAAGATTAGATAGTCTAACCTAACATACCACATGGAAATTTATTGAGTATTGTTCCAGATAAAATAACAGTTGTGCTTGTTGCAACATAGGCAAAAAATATGCTGTAAAAAGTGTAAGCCGTACCTTCACATGGAAGTCTCCATCCAATAGCACGTTCTCTGCCTTCAGATCACAGTGGAGAATCTGTGGGTTCTGGCAGTGCAGGAAAGTCATCCCCAGGGAGATCTCGTGCGCCATTCTCCACCTCAGGGCCCAGGGCACGTCCACATCCCGCAGCAACCCGGCCAGAGAGCCGTTCTCCATGTAGGGCATCACGATGGCGAAGTTTGGGTCCAGACAGACCCCCAGCAGACTGATGACGTGGTCCGAATTGCTGGCCAGCTTCAGTTTCCTTGCTTCAGAATACAGCAGCTCTTGCTCGCTTACAGGGTATAAGATTATTGGAGGACACGTTAATGTGGCGAAATTTAATATAGAAATTATATATAAATGAAAATAAATATAAATGAAAATAACTTTATTGTACAACAATTGTACAAGGTACAAAGTATGGCATCTAGTTATTCTATAGCTTATAAATCAAATTTTGCACTCAACAAAACACAACATAGAATTCCAATTCACTCTGCAGTCTGCACTTCAACTCGATATATTAATATAATTGTTTAATGTTGCCCTTATTTTACACATTGCAAGCCATCTGATGCAGTGTAGATGGTAGCGTCAAAAATACCTACTTATGAATAGTGCTTACAGGCCAAAAAGACAAAACATTACCTTCCTGTGATTTGGTGAGTCAGCAACCGTTTGACAGCCACATGTCGTCTCCAGTCCAGATGATAGGCCTTCTCTACAGCGGCGAACCCCCCACGGCCGAGGAAGGACTTTTCCGGAAAGTTGAGGTGTTCAAACTCGATGATAGGAAGCTTCTTGTCAACCGTCACGCTCGGGTATCTGTCGGAAAATATGATGTATCGTACATATATGAAAGGTAGCATTAGCAAGGCGAACTGAGATGAAGCCAATGTGCCAATGTGATGGTTTTCGATTCGTTATACATTTGCATTCATTTGTCGGTAATGTGTTTTAGGTCATGAAATAAAAACGTGACGCATTCACAGGACAATGTGTGTGGTCAACGGAAGAAAGGCAATGCACATAGCAGAAACAGCCCTTTTGGGATCTTTGAACAACAACATTATGTTTGTGAAGTTGCGGAAAAGGCGTCACCTTATATTCTAATATGTCGTATTAGACTGCGCAAATTTAGTGAGCGCGATCAGAAACAGCCTGCTATTCAAAGGAGAGTACGTTTACAACAAAAGACAGCTTGTATACTGGAGTATGATGAAGGCAAGCCGTACGTACTCACCTCCTCTGCACCTCACCCGGAAGCTGGCCTCCCACTGCTCCGCTTTCTTCTGACTCATGGCCTCTTCGAGTCGGGCTCTAATAGGCAACACACAAGAGATCCTTTATATTGACAGTAATTCTTTCGTTGATTTGTTTTCCAAAGGAATTCGATTTGATGGAAATGGCGAGTTGATTCTTCTTTCAATGTGTTGTTTACACTTTTAACACAGCCGAAAATTACTGACAGCTAGCAGCATGGCAATATTTTGATTGAATATCAACCCCAAACGAAATATAAACCATTCCTTTAAATTACTGGTACACAAAATAATCTGACCATGGCCGTCCTGGTGATCTGGTCTGCCAGCTGGTGCAGGTCCAGGTCCCTCAGACACCGCTCCAGTTCAGCCAGGCTGGCAGCAGGGTCGGCTCGCTCTCTCCATCTCACCAGCGTCTCGTGCATCGGTTCTTCAGGACTTTCCGACTTGATATATAAACACAAAACATAATGGATCTATTAGGTGTATTTCGGATCGACTTTGGAAGATTAGCATGTAGCTTAATGGGCAAATCAGGCACTTTGTTTTAAATACTACCAAGAGAAAATGTGCAAATGTTCCTTCCCCTTCGAACAAATGGAATACTTGATGTCGCAGTATATGATGTTCCAATGACCTATTACACAAGTACCATACTGCAAAACCAAAAATAAGACTAGCATGAAACTGGAATAGGATAATGATTAATCAATTGATGTGTCTAAGTCTAAAATCCTATTGATGTGAATGTAATACAAAGTTATTTATATACTGAAGATACCTCGATGTCTTTAATCTCCTGTTTGTTGAAGCCCAACTCCCGGGCGATGGGTCTCCACTGGTTCTGTCCCACCTTCAGAGACAGTCGGTTAAAGGCTTGACGGAGTTCTTTATCTGTGGAGTAAGGTGTTGGTATGCAATATGTTTTCAGTTCAGTTCAGTCATCCTTGTCAGGTGACACTATAAAGTCCTTCCAGACGGCTCTGTCGCTCATGACAGACAGGAGGTCTCCATCTTGGAGGCCAACAAACATCCTCCAAGACGGAGAAGTTCCTACTAATATGCTTAGGTGCTCTTTTAAAACAAGTACCTCAAGTTGCTAAGGATATAAGCTAACAAAAAAGTATCCAAAAACACATTGCAAATCTAATCTTAAAGATGAACCCAATGTTTCGTAATATCACCCTAGTTTATCCAATGGTTAGTTGTGATCTGATATGTTATATCTGGCTGCAATTTATCTGGAGAATATCGCCGCGATGTAATGTAGTTGTTTGTAAGTCCAAAATCATCGACAAGATCCAAATACAATTACTTATGGGAAAATCATTGACTTAACTGAAACTTTTAACGACGAAGTGTATTACACTGTGGTGATATCGAAGCTTAGAAATAGATTCTGCAATGTTTTTACAGTTAGTTTTTGCAGTTACTACGGTCACATTGCAAAGGTAATTTCCTATGGAAACTGTACATGACGAGGGTTTGCCATTAGCTTACCCACTTTAGACTACATCGTGTCGTCATTACCTTGTGCTGTGTCGCCTCCAGTCAGTTTTAACGTGGTCGGTTGTTTCTGCGCCAGACCAGCCCATGCTTCAGTACCTGCTATTTGGGGTGGTAGTGGTGGAGAATAAATGACATACAGTTATTGGATACGCACCAGTAATATAAACCTGGCTGTGTATCCTGAACAGCCAAACCAATAAATAAAAAAATAAATATAAACTATACAATTTTACACATTCTCTGCCCTAAGCATTATATTTTATCTATCTAAAAATATTGATCTTAGATATGTATAAAAATGTCTAATAACCTTTACTTGTGTCCATTCTCCCTGCAGTTTGGCCCCTTTGTTGGCTGACTTGTTGCTGCATCCGGGCACTTTTCTTCCTTCTCTCCCGTAACTTCCTCTCCAGTTCGGTCTCTGCAGGGGGCTCCATGATGTCAGGTTGACGTGATGCTGTTTAGAGTATAAAAATTATGTATTAGGTACATCATTTTCCCATGAATATAAGATACAATATTTCGTGTATGAACTTGGAATAGGAACCAACACTGAGCAAATACTTGTAGACACGTTCGTTTTTGACAATTGGCCATTTTCAAGTTTTGCTTTGCTTTGAAGTTTTTTATTCGTTTAGCGGTTCCTAAAAACAGACGACATTATAAACATTCAAAACAGATAACGAGGCACGGTTCAAAGAAAACTAAAAAGAAAAAATAATGATGGTAATAATTCTAGCTTGTATCTTTAATTTGGTTGTTTTATCTTGATCTGTTCTGATTATTACAGCTTGCCTTTGATTACTGTCGGCAAACGTGTAGTTGTTCTCCTATGAGGTAAGATGATACGTTATCAGTCAACGACTGTTCAGAACATTAATAGAAATTTAGTTACCGACCCTTAACAGGTGCGACTTGTACAGGTGCGACTTGTACAGGTGCGACTTGTACAGGTGCGACTTGTACAGGTGCGACTTGTACAGGTGCGACTTGTACTTCCTGAGTTCCTCTGCCTGCTGTCGAGTCCTTCCCCTCCTCCTCCTGTCCAGCTTGTTTTGCTCCTTCTGCAGCAAACCATTTACAACACATAACAAGGATTTAACTAAAGCAATAAGTGGCAGCATGCTCGAAATGTCAACAATAAAAAAACTAGCAGAAGGCTGTCAGTGCAGTCTTCTTAGCAACAACGTACATGAAGGGTAATGTCGTACACATTTTGAAATAAAAGTATCAGATGTAACAAAAACAGTTCATTTTGTGTGTGGAGATGTAGATTTAGAGTAAAAATAGAAAACATCAGCAAACTTTCTTTGTCCACCCAAATTGTTTAAATATACTTTAGTAGTTGTAACCAACATTTTTCCTGTATCATGATTTAACCTAACATGCCTCACCTTTCTCAGCCTCCTGTTTCAGGAAGGCCATGATGGCGCCGGTCCCTTGTTTACATACATCCTGTGGAGGGTATGTCAGGGGGTTTCCAGAAACATCCAAGTCCCTCAGCTTGTCTGCTCGGTGAATGGCGGTTGGGAGCCTGGTGATGTTGTTGTTCCTTATGTCCAGTTTCTCCATGGCAGGTAGTTCACACAGTACTTCTGGGAACGTGTCGAACTTGTTGTTCCGGAGGTGGACCTCCCGTAGGTTGTGTAGGTGACTCATGGTGCTCGGCAGCGTTCTAAGGAGGTTATGTTCCAATGCCAAGAACCACAGGTGTTGTAAGTTTCCCACTTCATCTGGGACTATGTCAAACTTGCAGCCACCAGCATACAGTTTCTCCAGTGTCTTCAGCTGCAGCACCTGTCTGGGGAACTCATCAAACTGACAGTCGTTAATACCGAGAGTCTTCACTCTGGCGAGTCGCGTGACGTCACTGGGTAGACGTCTGATGGGGTTCTTGGCGACATTTAACACCTCATGGTTAGGGAGCGAGAGCACACCTGAGGGGACCTCCGTCAGCTGATTACTATTAATGTGCAGTTCTCTCAGTTTCTGCAGCTTTTCCACACCAGGAGGGAAGGTGGACAGCTTATTGTTATCGACACGTAACAACTCAAGGTTAGGGAGCGAGCAAACACCTGAGGGTACCTCCGTCAGCTGATTACCATAAATGCCCAGTTTTGTCAGTTTCTGCAGCTTTTCCACACCAGGAGGGAAGGTGGAGAGATTGTTGTTACTGACATTTAACGCCTCAAGGTTAGGGAGCGAGCAGACGCCTGGGGGTACCTCCGTCAGCTGATTATCATGAATGCCCAGGTCTCTCAGTTTCTGCAGCTTTTCCACACCAGGAGGGAAGGTTGAGAGTTTATTGTTACGGACATTTAACACCTCAAGGTTAGGGAGCGAGCACACCCCTGAGGGTACCTCTGTCAGCTGATTATCATTGATGTGCAGTTCTCTCAGTTTCTGCAGCTTTTCCACACCAGGAGGGAAGGTGGAAAGGTTGTTATTACTGACATCTAACACCTCAAGGTTAGGGAGCGAGCAGACGCCTGGTGGTACCTCCGTCAGCTGATTACCATAAATGTACAGTCCTTGAAGTTTCTGCAGCTTTTCCACACCAGGAGGGAAGGTGGAAAGCTTGTTCTTACTGGCATCAAATTTAACAAGGTTTACACAGGAAAATATTTTAGTAGGAAGTTTCGTTAACTTATTATCCCTAACAAATAGCCATTCCAGCTTTTGTAAAGCTTCCAACCCGTCAGGCAACTCACTTAGATTATTGCTATAAACATATAGCTCTTGCAAGTTTTGCAAGGAACCGATCGCCTGTGGCAAACTTGTCAGCATGTTGCCGTTAGCGTTCAAACGGGAAAGTTTCTGCAGACGGCCGATTGCTTCCGGGATGCTGGTTAGTTTGTTCTTGGACACATTTAGAAACTCCAGGTCAGTGATATCAAACACCTCCTCCGGGATGGACGTCAGACCCTGGTTACTCAGGTCAAGGGTCAGGCGACCGTTGACGGTCTGAGGCTGGAGGTTCAGGTCTGCCGCCATGTTGGATATTTCTGCATAACGTACAAAGAAACTGTAAATATGATTCCACAAACACTCATATGGCTGATATAGAAGCACGAAGAAGGCACAAGCACACACACACACGCACACACACACAAATATATATGTAACCCCGTTATGTATATATATATGCATACACACACACTCACATACATACATACACACACACACACACACACACACACACACACATACATACACGCGCGCGAACACAAACAAACCTACGGTGGTGATGAGATGCGTGTCGTATTGATATACAAGGACTGATAGAGTAGAAAAACTAGCCTCTGGCCACACAGCCACAGTGCATAAATCGTGACCATGGTGCAGTCAAATATATCTAACTTTGCTATTTGGTCAATATTTAACTTTGCTATTTGGTCAATATTTATCTGTATGCTGGTTTACAACTCATTCACGTTGACTATTTCAAGTCTGTAACCCATGACGAGGTTACTTGATTGTGCTGGTACTAAGATAACGCCGTTCTGGGAGGCGGACTCGGCCTTAGGCCAGCCGACTTGCGCACTTACCAAACTTTATTTACTGACAACACAATGTAGCCATAAAGAGAACGTTATCACACTTCTTGACCTTTGAACTCCAGTGGGAGGTGGCGCCAGGTACAATGTACATGACAAATATACTTACTTACAACAAATATACTTACCCATACTCTGGAGCATACTCTGGAGCAGTTTTGTTTACTCCGGAGCAGTTTTTTTTTACTCCGGAGCAACACATATAGCTACTCCAAAGCAACGATTCACTTCATATACATACAGATGGTATATGTTCGTACGTACATGAAACCCCAGTGGTTTTTACCTTATATTCTGCAATAGAAATAAAAGATACGATACGGTGCCAGTGCCTCCGCACGGCATTTATATGTTATTGTTTATCTTTACTTTCTATACTTTCTTTTTATGTGAAAATAAATGAAATAACAAATAAAACACCACACAAGGTTGTTACCCCATGTACACTGCATATTAGAGCCTTTTGAGGTTTTTAAGGTCGTTTGAGATCGTTTGGGGTGTTAAGGCAGACAAACAAGCTTAAGTACGAGTGTTTCACAGGCGAATCTGAACGGGTGCGGCCATGCTTGGCAATGTACACAAAGCATACATTATCCACGTCTAACGTTGTTAACTCTAGACTACAATACAATGAAGTCAATCAGTTTACAGACTTAGGCTGGCCTACACAGACACGGCGGTGTAAGGTTACCCTGGTATTGTTCTGGTAAACACTTACTATCGCTGATATTGTAGTTGCAAAATGCATTTAAAGGTATTTCTTAATCCCCGTATAGTTGTCATTGTATGTCAGTGTCTGTCGCCAGGTATGACAAAGAATTGGGACTGCAAACAGACATATGGATGAATTTGAAAAGCGTGTTTATCTACTTTTGACCCAGAAAGGTCATGTGTGGCACCGCCCACAAATAAAGCACACGTCGTCCATTTATTTGTATGGCTGATAGCTCCAAACTACACGACAACTAAATAACGCTACATGTTGAGATGCAACGGTACAAATTTAATGATTATAGTGTCAATATAGTACTAGAAATACCAGTCAAAACTCATAGTACTAATTGATATGTTTTAACCCCGCTTAGTTTTCACTGACATACAGTTGTCAGGTATACTGTGTTTTTTATCAACAGCAGTGTGCGTCAAGCACACACTGCTTACAACTGAAAATCTTAACCAGACCACTCATGCATGGTGACGCCCATAAACCATTTATGTATGTCATGTCATGTTGTTGACTCTAGACTGCAATACAATGGGGTTCCGCCACTAAGTTTACCGAGTTTGACTGACCTGTCGACATACGGCGGTGGAAGTTAGCCTCCTTCGCAGACTCTAGTTAGCGGGGATGGCTTTTTATGGGCGCTGATTTTCAATGTTAACTTAATAACTTCTCTATTATGCCGGGAAAGGGAGTTTGCCTAGAAATGTAGTTTGCTTTGGAAGGCATTTTCTGCCCCGTCGCTACGGGACAAAACTCCCCTCCACGGCTAGGTGCAAGGTTACACTGTGATTGTTCTGTAAACATTGCAACACCGAAGATGTTTTGATCTACTTTGTGTTCATTAAACAGCGGTGTTTGTCAAGTGGAATGTTGTAGAAGCAGTAATTACACACGCTCAGGGAAACAGGCATGTCTTTTCTGGAGCAAGGCCTCCAAATGACGGGACGTGACGGTGTTACATCTACTGATTTTATTGTCCTCATAATTAGAGTTACTCTGGTTCCTACGTGAATGCTGGTACAAGGTTTATTACAATTCGGAGCAGCTCAGTGTGTTTCGTATCCATGTAGATGTCCTTAGCTAGCAGTGTTTTTTGCGATATATCATTCTATTCACAAGCCTTGGTGAAACTGAGGAGTTGCCGTGTCTCTTCGGAAGGCTTTGACAAGTTGAACGTTTTCTTAAAAGAAATAAACACAATGTACCTTTGTACATTTTGTTAAAGTTGTGTCGGTATACAGCTTAATGTAGTTATGGGTTGAGCTGAGCTCTCAAAGTCATGGCAGAATACAAGAGGACTAGCCAGGAACTGCCTATATTTGTTATGATTATTGCTGTACCCAGTTTGAATGGATTTAGTACAGTTACGTAATGCGATAAGGAGCCTAATAGCCGTAGTGTTTCTCAAATTCGGTTGTCTGGCGTTCAATCGTGCTGCGATGGTGAGATTGGTGAGTATTATTTGTTACGTTACCTAAAAAATCACCGCCGTCATGGGATGGCCTAAAATTCTAGTCTAAATATGGTTAATGTAGAGAGAGCAGGACCGTATATATGATAAAAACTGCCATCTGCACTACATAAGTACATAATTGTTTGCTATACTGTTCAGAAAGGAACGTGACATACCTGTATACTCTTGGTCGCGTTCGTCCTTAGTCTTGGTCGTGTTCGTCCTGACTTAAGCAGCTACATGTTACAAAGCGCCGCCGTTCAGTGGGTGGGTTGTTTATCCAAAATATCTACATAAAAGACAGGGTTATGCTAGGTGACCCCAAGGTCATCAGCCCCAGCAGGTACAAAGGATGTTTGTAATAGGATCATTTTCGTAACTTTCTGTACACCGGACTACCCGTTCTATATTTAGTGCGAACAGAAAGGCAAAATTACCGCATGTCCAAATATGAAGGGAAAAGGGACGCAGGTGAAACGATTTCCGGGTAAAGAATGTCGAGAAAATAGGTGTGTTGTTTTGGTCGGACTATCATGGCGGACAGGCATCAATGTCACACTTCGTGTTACCTGTGAGGCCCGGGTAACAATAGGGCATGTATAAAGCCTGGGGCTGTGTGGCATAACTGCAGTGTGTTTAGTCCAGAACCCAGAAGGCCTGGGTTCAAATCATGTCATGCTACCAATCTTGTGCCCTTGTGCTTTTGTACTTTCCACGAGTTTCTGAATAGTTTTTTTCATTCCACCTTGTTGTAAAAATGGGTACCTGACTTCGTTCGGGTTGTGTGTGTGTGTGTGTGTGTGTGTGTGTGTGTGCGTGTGTGTGTGTGTGTGTGTGTGTAAACATTATTTAGTTTTTTGAATGACAGGTAAAGATCTATTGGAAACGCCGTGATCTCCAAACTACACTACAACACATTTTTGTAGAAATAGGACGTTACAGATTTACTTCTGCACTGAAGTGGTAAACATTATGTTATTCGGTGAAATTTATTAATAATGTTATTTGTTTCAAATCCACATAGCGTTCCAATTAAATGCAGTGTTTGCTGTTCACACGATTGAGTAGAATTGAAAAGTTTTTAACTAAAGCATGTCCAGTCAGGCTTGACAACGCCAACAACGTCCTTTGTCTAATAGTAGCGTTGTCAAATAGACCGCATACATGTACATGTATATCAAATACTGGCAATCAAGTCGCGGTTTACAGACTAGTGCTGGCCTGTTGCGAGAGTACAATGTTACACTGGGATTATTAACATTGCAACACTGAAGATTCTATGTCCATTGCATAGCTGTGTTTGTGGAAGCTGTAAGTGCACAAAACAAGAGAAATTGAAAAGTTTTGAACCAGGCCAGTCACACCAGGTGACGCCCACAAAGCACACTCTCTTTCTACGTGATGTCATCAGCCATGAACTACGAGAATGACGAGAAACCGACTTTACTCACAGTTTTCACGTTTGACTGTCAGAAGAGATGCGGCAGTAGAAGATACTCTAGTCTGTCACTCTGCCTGTGCCCTGACATCATTCAAAGCTACAACCAAACTTTAACGGAGCTAATGCCCTGTCCAATCCATGCATTGTCCATTGTTGAACGCATGCGCCTTACGTAGACATGAAGATGTAGTGTTGTCTCCAGGCCCGTCTTAACGCAACATTAAGGTGTCGATAACCCCTTAGTCTCGTAGAGCCTGCTAAAGAGGCTAGTTTCTAACCTACTCGTCAGTACATGTAAAAGGGGTAAAGGTGGGTTCACGCTTGCGTATGAGGTCCGTTTGGAGTGGCCTCAACCAGGCTTCAGAGAAAGTGAAAAGTGAAAAGTGACAGTGATCTCGAACCAGTTTTAGCTCACTGAAGAGCTCGTCTTCCGCTGGTCGTGACAGAGAGGACAGATGCTATGTACAGTATTTACAGGTTCATTGTACCGGGAAATTCCCCAGTTCTTAACGACAAGCACAATGTACAGTGGACCACGGCTTAACGTCCTGTCCTAAGGACTACAATCATTTCCGGTAGCATTCATGTCGGGTGAGCGACACACCCGGGATCGAACTCACTGCTTCTAGTTCCAGAGGAAAGGCCGCTAACCACTGGACCACGCACGCTACACGCCGAGGAGTATGATTTGCGACCCTCCTAACTCGTTTTTCATGTTGTCTGTCTATATTTGTCCCATTTCTACTACTTTTCCAGCGACCTTTGGAGCCTGATAGAGGCAAAGACTCCCATACGGACCTCACACGCAAGTGTGAACCCACCTTAAAATCTGCGTTGAGTGGAGCAGACCTATCAGAGCTGGCTTTACGTAGCTTAAACAAAACTGGTGTGTTACGCATGGGGGCAGTTTACTCGTTATATCGTTATTACTCGTGATTACGAAGTCTGCCTGTTTTAAGTTCATCTTGAATACTTGGCCATAAAACACACTCACCATTTGACGTTTTGAACCAATTTTATTTCACCGCACCACAAGAGTAAGAAACAAAATGCTTATAACCACTAAGAAAGAATAAACCTATTTATGCTGCAGATAGTACATCATTGTGTCATGATGTCATTGAGCGAATCACAAAGTTATTGCATTATTTTACTGCCATCAAAGCACTACTGACTGTGTTTATCATCGGTAATACAAAATCAACTTAAACTGTTTACAGCATGTATATTTTTAATACATCATATAGATTCCGAAACATGAAAAACAACTACTGTTCATGTTGCATAATGTATGTGTACCTATCTCTCGAATTGTTTAAATGCAAATATGATATCTTCAGAATACTAACCGCAAGCAATACTAAACTTACACCATCCGTAGAACACTGTAATTTTGCAGAATGCTTATCACAAGAAATACTTAAATTCAATACCACACCCTTACATATTTCATTGATTAAAAGACGATACAAAACATTCATCTAATACTTCAGTAACAATGCAGTAAGATATTTTCACCAGGATGTTGGTTTGAAGCCCACTTACATTTTGTAAATGATTAAGCTTGCATTTCTACTTAACTCTCAATTAACCAATTAAGATATGGAAGGCGAGTTAGAGGTAAAGTTCTTCTGACGCCAAAAAATGTTTTGCCAGTTTCCGTCATGTAAATCATGGTACAGGTTTCCGAAACGTTATGTCAAAACAACTTGACCATCTTTCAACTTGACTTACCAACTTAGGCAAGCTAATGATGCAATTGTATTGGCATGTAAAATGTTACTTCTCAAACTGCTTTTCTCTACTTTCTTGTGTCAGACTTTCCTTCACAAGTTGAGGAGTTACAATCTTGGCTATGTTATTTAAATACCCGCCGCCTTAACTTCTACAAGACACCTTGGTACATCAAATGTACATCAATGTTCTATGGATGAACATCGCTTGCTCCACATCGCTAGCCTCTACCAGGCTCCGTGGTTCGGTGGTCTAATTGTCGAAATTGGACAAATTGAGTCAATAGTACGCTATGGGAGTCAGCCGGCCGAGTAGGTTTGGAAAATGGTCCTAAGCTAATTGGCAGCTTTAAAGCCGAATTGTCATCATACCACTGTTCGCAGATAAAGTTGACG
The DNA here is from genome assembly GCF_000003815.2 of Branchiostoma floridae. Lineage (NCBI taxonomy): Eukaryota > Metazoa > Chordata > Leptocardii > Amphioxiformes > Branchiostomatidae > Branchiostoma > Branchiostoma floridae. The sequence goes on from NW_023365789.1 coordinate 527,152, forward strand.
TCTTAACAACCAAAAGACTAGATATCAACTAAACCAAACTAGCATATATTAACTATTGAACAGGCATAATAATCATTATAGCTCTAAATTAAACTCAATTACAGTAGCAGAGACGTCTTCATAATACGTCAGTTGACAAGTTCCTGTGATTAGTAGAACATTGAATGTTTATTCAGAACGATCAACAATCTGTTGTTTTAAAACAACAGCTTTGTGATGATTCTGATCAAGCATTAGGTAAACATCAAATAAAGATCCCAACAATAGTAGTGAACAAATGAGCTCATCTGTTCACTAGTATTCTTGGGATCTTTACTTGACTTGATAAATTACAGTTAAACTGTCCTCCAACTCAAGAATTTGCACTCAGTCAGTCTTCGTCAGCTCTCTGACCCGGTTGCTCTGGACTTCTGATAACCTTTGACTCATTGCTGACGTCAAGTGTCCAGAGAGATTGGGTCGGACAGCTGATGATTCTGTCGAAATGATAAGGACATCTAATCTTCTCCATAACCATACTTATACTTACATGGCTTTACATAATGCTCAATTAATGTTCTAGTAGCAGAGAAGTCACCACGATTGACACGTTCTCGTACATGGCAGTCGTCTGCATTGTTACTTCCTGCTGGCTGCAGTCTGTAATGAAAATATAAAAGAAATCTCAACTCGAAACTAATAATGCGCAAAGAGCTACGGGACAAGTGTGACTCATGAAAATGGACTTAAGTGTTAATGGTACAACGATTATCTTTCACACCGAAGCCACCAGTAGTTTTGTAGATTCATTCGCTTGGTTGGCCACCTGTAGGGTTACTGTATTATTTCATGATGTACATGCATTACATGAATCAAAAGTGAATCAACAATCCCTGACTCGAGTAAGAATTGACTCAATTTACTGTTTGTGCATATAATTGTAAGTTACAAAATCATTTTAGGCAGCATGGTGCCAGGAAAATTGTCAAAAGAGCTTGTTAAAGAACGAAGCCACTAGTTTCACCCCAAATTTCCACGTGTTTACAGACAAAAAGAAAACTCCTTACATCACAGAACCCACACATTATAATGTAGGTGGGATCCTTCGTCTTCCACTGTCTCAGCAAAAGAAGTCGAGGCCAACAAGTTACAGTTTAGAGTTAGCTTTTAGACTAGTGTAGACAAATTCTATACTATACTGTTCTAAACTATTTGTTTGTTTGTCCCCTTTCATGTTAAATGCAATTAGCCCTCGGGCAAGAATTTGCATTAAACTATTATTATGAAGTAAAATTACCTTCATCTTAACCACAGTGCTGATGGCCTGTAGAATCTCCTGCTGACTAAATCCGTCGATCAGATGGTGGAGCTTGTCAGCACAGTCTGAGCGGGGACGAGAAACATCACCTTACATCATGTTGTTTGGTAAAGCCCCCTTTACAAATCAAGAATTTAGCTCGGCCGAGTTGTCAGCGAGCTCTAGATTACGAGGAGGTATGACCCTGATGCCAACGAAGAAACTCTGCCATTTGTTCTTAGGCATCAGAGTCATGCCTCCTCGTAATTTAGAGCTCGCTGACAACTCGGGCGAGCTAAATTCTTGATTTGTAAAGGGGGCTTAAGGAATGATTTTTAGTGTACTATACCGGTGTGAACTAACAACGTGTGTGGTAACAATAGAAGAAGCAGGTAATTACTGATGCTCTTAGAAGGCCTCTGGCTTTTTTTCCAGTTGCAGTTTATTTAGTAAGGTTTCAAATACAACTCAAGCATAATGGTTGCTTTCTTAAATCTCCATGCTGAATAACATACACACGAGGCTAACCACAGTTTCCTCAATAGTTGGTGTAGAGATAAAGTTCTGCAATACGATTTGGTCATTCTTAATGACAAGGAACAAAGGGACTTGATTTGTTGGTCTGAAAGCTAATAGTTTTAGTTAGTACAAGGATAGTCATAGCGGTCCTTATAGTACGACATGAAGAAATACGTCTCACCGTCGAACGGTGGCCTGTCCTCCTGGTTCTGGTTCCAACATGTCTGCATCAGTTCGCTCACTGACGTCACGTCCTCCCGGTCGGTGGGGATCAGGGTCAGGTCAGGTCGTTGACCCATGGTGACCGCTATGGAGATTAGGGCCGAGTTGGCAGCAACTGGCAAGGAAGCAAGAAGGAAAAGAGTTTGAAATGGAAATTAGAACAATCAAAAGCATAGAAATCAATAGCACCCAATATAGAATACAGTATGAATCATGTACTCACGTCCATAGGGCTGTGTTCTAGTGACAATCTCCCACAGCAGCACCCCAAAACTGAAACCAATAAGATGCACATTGGAGCGCATTGAAAATTACTGCACGGTGCACCAGACAAATTTTACCTGCACCACTCTGAATTTGGGTATGGTATGTAAGTATGGGTCATAATTAAATTGTTGAGGAACCATTGCTATTTTTTCTTTTATACGTAATAGGTGGGGTGTGGTAAGAGTCAATACAGCTAATAGCAATCCATATATACCTACATCATGGGATATTTATGTCTAAAATCTAGTACCAGGACCAGTGCAGGTTATGTGCACAGAGACACCATAAAGCACAGCTGAATATGTAGGTGGGATTTTGAGCCCTTTACATGTACATTATTCAGTTTTTCAAACTGCGACAAGCCAATAAAATCCATCTTGAATATTGAGCATTTTGAATCTAGTATAGGGATATCAAAAATACGATTTACAGTAATGGTTGATTCAGTACCTGTAGACATCAAACTTGGTGTTGGGAGCCAGGTTGATGTCAGCAAAGTACTCCGGTGGCGCATGCGTGATAGTGCTTCCTTCCGGGCTGGTTTTGGTGACAACACGAGATTCGGCTTTCCACTTGGACAGCCCAAAGTCTGAAATCTGATATGCAGAATCAAATCCAAATAGTTTTAACACTAGCATGTTTAAAGTTGTATGAGTACTGTAGTCTTCGTTGTCGTTTGTTTCCGCAGAGTCATAGTCTATATAAAGTCATAGTCTGTATAAAGTGACTGGCAGTAGTTGTAAGGTTTGAAGGCAATTGTGTTTTCTATATGCGAAATGAAATTCGATTGCGCATACGTAGAAATGTCTGTAACCGGCAATTTTGCAATGATGACAATCTAAGGAATGGTTCCCAAAAGAGTCATTCTTATCTTCTTTCAACATCAACATTGGCAAGGAACGCTACAATCTGTACCTTCACGTGGAAGTCCCCATCCAGTAGCACGTTCTCTGCCTTCAGATCACAGTGGAGAATCTGTGGGTTCTGGCAGTGCAGGAAAGTCATCCCCAGGGAGATCTCGTGCGCCATTCTCCACCTCAGGACCCAGGGCACGTCCACATCCCGCAGCAGCCCGGCCAGAGAGCCGTTCTCCATGTAGGGCATCACGATGGCGAAGTTTGGATCCAGACAGACCCCCAGCAGACTGATGACGTGGTCTGATCGGCTTCCCAGGTTCAGTTTCCTCGCCTCGGAGTACAGCACGTCTTGCTCACTTGAGGTATAAAAAACATAACAGAAAAATGTTTTGCATTTGTTCTTTAAGTGTAGGTCATTTACTTTGATAACCACTAATGTGTGCAGATTGTATAACGTTCGAGCTATCGTGATACTAGTAAGCGTAAATTAAAGACATCAGACCCTGACCTTCCTTCTATCTGGCGAGTAAACAGACATTTGACAGCCACGTCCTGCTTCCAGTCCAGATGTCGGGCTTTCATTACGTAGGCGAACCCCCCACGGCCGAGAATGGACTGTTCCTCGAGTCGGTCAAAATGGATGATGGGAAACTTCTGGTCAACCGTGACGCTGGGGTATCTCCTCGCGCTGGAAAATACATCATCAGAAATGATCTATATGTGCAGGAATATTCTACTTCATACTAGCTAGAAGGAGTTGCTTTACATGGAACTGATTTGTTGTCAAATTGCCCTTGACTTGCCTTATATATCTAACAGACTTTGAATATTATCATACCTGTTCTGCAGCGCATCTTTCTCTTGGCCATCAACTAAACCGACGGCTCCAGTTTCTTGGCCTCTACGGTCTGGGGTCTGAGGAAAAGTGGTGTTTTACTTGACAACTTAATGAAATTCACATATTCCTTTTCTTGGTTAACAAATTGTGGCTATATTAACGTAAATTATTGTCTTCATAGTGGTCATTTTAATATTTTCCCCAAAAGTAAAGACATCAAAGTTTACATCTTCCCATAAAGTATTTGTATCCAAGACAATCATGATGTCAGAACAGCTGAACAATTACTGAAACGGCACTAGTCTAAGTCAAAATTCAATTGTAAAGGTCACCCCACCCTGGGTTCTGGTAAAAGCTGCTCCGCCAGCTGCTGGAAGTCCAGGTCTCTGAGGTGCTGCTCCAGGGCGGAAAGTGTGGCCGCCTCACCTTCCTTCTCTCTCCACTGTTCCAGGGTCTGGTACACCTGGTCAGGAACATCGTCTGGAGCGGAAGCCTGATAAATGATTTATTGCAAATTATCATATGAAAATGATTTCATTCCAGTCCAAATCCTTCACTGATACTCCTGGCCATAAGTTGTGTCTGGAGCAGAATAAGTCATTGTAAAATATCACATGTCAATGATTTCAATCCAGGTAAAACATCAGATGTATGTTTGTTTTGGTTACAGTTATAAGTTTATTTCTGAATAATAGTTCATGTGATAAATAAGGGTTTTTTAAATATTATTTTAAAAAGGAATTAAGATCGCGGCTAAGGTTTTTTAGATGTAAGCGTGATGAAATTATTTAAAGAAGATTGATTTTTTAAAGACAAGCGTTGATGCTAGTTTTTCTCTATTTCTCTGTAAAGCTAGTAAAACAATCATCTCACCTTGATGGCGTCCACCGCCCTGTTGCTGAGCCCCAGGCTCCGGGCGAGAGGTTTCCACTGGGTTTGGCTCATCCTCACGGACAGGCGGTTGAAGGCACGGAGAATTCTCTCATCTTAATTAAAGAATGCTCATTTCAGTCATTGCATATACGATATATTAATGCAATATTTTATAATATGATAAAATATGATATTATATTATATAATATGACATAATATAAGGTAACACGTGTATTTCGATTCGCAGTGGGAATTACAAGTCTAAAGGTTTCATGATCGTGCAAAAACATTGATAAAGGTTCAAATCATAACATTTGAATGCTGGTATTGAAAGGGATATAGTAAGAACTTTACAAATCTAATAATTCCTATGAAATATTCAACTAAAAATGTATTATACTAATGAAAACAAACTTTGACAGCCTGTCTGCAAACATGCCCCACCTTTCTCAGCCTCCTGTTTCAGGAAGGCCATGATGGCGCCGGTCCCTTGTTTACATACGTCCTGTGGAGGGTATGTCAGGGGGTTTCCAGAAACACACAAGTCCTTCAGCTTGTCTGCTCGGTGAAGGGCGGTTGGGATCCTGGTGATGTTGTTGTTCCTTATGTACAGTTTCTCCATGGCAGGTAGTTCACACAGGGCTTCTGGGAACGTGTCGAACTTGTTGTTCGAGAGGTAGACCTCCCGCAGGTTGTGCAGGTGACTCAAGGTGCTCGGAAGGGTTCTGAGGAGGTTCCGCGACAATGATAAGAACCACATGTGTTGTAGATTTCCCAATTCGTCTGGAACAGTGCCAAACTTGCGCCCTTCGGGTTGTCCAGCATATAGTTCCTCCAGTGTCTTCAGTCGCAACACCTGTCTGGGGAACTCATCAAACTGACAGGAAGCCACGTCAAGCAACTTCAGCCTTTTCAGTCGCGTGACGTCATCAGGGAGATACGCGATGGGATTTCGATTAGCAATTAATCTCTCAAGGTTAGACAGCAAACAAACGCCCGGTGGAAGCTTTGTCAGCTTATTATCCGCAATGCCCAGTTCTTTCAATTTCTGTAGCTTTTCCACGCCAGGAGGGAAGGCGGAAAGCTTGTTGCTGCTGACATCTAACACCTCAAGGTTAGGGAGCGAGCACACACCTGAGGGTACCTCCGTCAGCTGATTACCATAAATGTACAGTTCTCTCAGTTTCTGCAGCTTTTCCACACCAGGAGGGAAGGTGGAGAGTTTATTATTACCGACACTAAACTTCTCAAGGTTAGGGAGCGAGCACAACCCTGAGGGTATCTCCGTCAGCTGATTACCATTAATGCCCAGTTCTCTCAGTTTCTGCAGCTTTTCCACACCAGGAGGGAAGGTGGAGAGTTTATTATTACCGACACTAAACTTCTCAAGGTTAGGGAGCGAGCACAACCCTGAGGGTATCTCCGTCAGCTGATTACCAATAATGCCCAGTTCTCTAAGTTTCTGCAGCTTTTCCACACCAGGAGGGAAGGTGGAGAGTTTATTATCACCGACACTAAACTTCTCAAGGGTAGGGAGCGAGCACAACCCTGAGGGTATCTCCGTCAGCTGATTACCATTAATGCCCAGTTCTCTCAGTTTCTGCAGCTTTTCCACACCAGGAGGGAAGGTGGAGAGCTTGTTGTTACTGACATTTAACACCTCAAGGTTAGGGAGCGAGCACACCCCTGAGGGTACCTCCGTCAGCTGATTACCATTAATGTACAGTACTCTCAGTTTCTGCAGCTTTTCCACACCAGGAGGGAAGGTGGAAATGTTGTTGTTACTGACATTTAACACCTCAAGGTTAGGGAGCGAGCAAACACCTGAGGGTACCTCCGTCAACTGATTATCATTAATGCGCAGTTCTCTCAGTTTCTGCAGCTTTTCCACACCAGGAGGGAAGGTGGAGAGCTTGTTTTTACTGACACTTAACACCTCAAGGTTAGGGAGCGAGCAGACGCCTGAGGGTACCTCCGTCAGCTGATTATCATAAATGTACAGTTTTGTCAGTTTCTGCAGCTTTTCCACACCAGGAGGGAAGGTGGAAAATTTGTTATTATTCGCATCCAACACCTGAAGATTAGACAGCATACAAACCCCTGGAGGTACCTCTTTCAGCTGATTATTATAAATGTACAGGTGCGTCATTTTCTGCAAGGAGCCGATAGCCTGTGGCAAACTTGTCAGCATGTTGCCGTCAGCGTCCAAACGGGAAAGGTTCTGCAGACGGCCGATTGCTTCCGGGATGCTGGTTAGTTTGTTTCTGGACACATCTAGAACCTCCAGGTCAGTGATATCAAACACCTCCTCCGGGATGGACGTCAGACCCTGGTTACTCAGGTCAAGTTTAAGGAGACCGTTGACGGTCTGAGGCTGGAGGTTCAGGCATGCCGCCATATTGGAATTTCCCGTCTGCATAACATACAAGGAAAGTATAAAGCCCCCGAACGCGCATTTTCCTCACATATATGTATGAAAGACACACACACGCACATCCATGCACACACATATACTCACTCTCTTTGACACAAATACAATTACGCACACACACACACACACACACAAACATTCACGCAACAAACACACCCGCATACACGACACGGACACACGAACACACGCACAAACCTGCAAGTAGTTTGATTCCCCTTCTTTACTGTTCTCCCGTCTGACGTAGTTCGAAGGCACGTAGCCGACCTGGTTCTTGGCGTTCCGTACGCGCCACCACAAACCGGTGTCATCCAGTAGTATAAGCCGCTCATTCTCCTTGATGTCCAGGTCGTCCACTGTCTGCGCCTCCCAGTTGAACATGGCCACGACAACCTCGTCTTTCTCGGTCATCATGAAGTCCAACTCCTGCAGATGGGAAACACTAACGGTGAGAATCTATTCAGTTGCTCTGCAGTACCTACGAAAGCGGTCAGGGGCGCAAAGTCTCATTAAGATTGTGTCTAAACCTATCGATTTAAAAATGTTTACGCACATACTTGCGCGCGCCCGCAAACATACGCACACATGCACCTGAACACATGCGCGCGCAGACACTCACGCACACACACACACACGCACACACACAGACTCCAATATTTTCATGATGTACAAAATGACTAATGGTGGACGTACCGACTGATAAGTATCTAATACCAGCTCAGAAAATAACAAGAAATGGTCATGCCTTCAAGTACCAAAGTTGCCAACCTACGATAATGTGTTCTCAAAACTATCGTTCAGCGGAATTTTTTTTATCACCGAGCATAGTATATGGAATTGCAGCAACACGCACATATCTATACACATGTACGCACGCACACATACACACACACACACCCGCACAAATACACAAAAAGACACATGAGACACATGAACGTAGCTATGTGAACCCAACCTACATTTGCCGTAGGAGGAAAATACAAGCTAAAATCCAACTTTGAACACCACCTAAGCATAATGCGTAATGGTTTGGCACCAATCCAAGAACATGATAAATTATCTAAGACTCGGCCGCTGATCAACCGACACGCTTACTCCGCATTCAACACAAGTATGTACTATACACAGTACGTCGATCTCCTTGTGGTTACTTGACCTTTGAACGTCAGTAGGAGGTGGCACCAGGTACAGTGTACAAACATACCTGCGCTGTCAAAAGCAATAAACATGTCCCTGTTGGGGTTTTAGACTTGAATTTTCTCCTAATTCAATTCCATAGGCAAATAATGAGAAGCTGTGTTACAACATAGCGGTCAAGCTTTTTTTCTAATCATTAGTGATGAGATGACTGAGATGTGATGCTAACACTGATACAGCAGTGACCCCTACACTAGCCTCGAGATCCGCAGGCACGTTGCACACACCGTGACTATGGAAAAACCGCGTGACTTTGGTCTTTTGTCAGATAATAGTCACTGCATCAAAATATCACGCAAATTAGAAACTTCTCAAAGGCATGGATGGAAGATTTTTGTTTGATATGACAAGTCTACAATGGTTGAACCGTGGAGGACCATAGCCTTTGTCTGTTTTGCTAAACTTTGCAAAGGGAATTCTAAAATAACGGACAGATCTGGGCGAAACTATCTATCCTTAGCCTGTAAGTTTGCTAGTCAATGTGTGCTTGTCATTGTTGTTGTCGTTATACATCAGCAAAATTTAAACTTTCAACACCAGTAAGCGTTATGGGTATTGTCTTTATACCTGTTTTATGCAATTTAACAACACATTGATGTAAGATGGACTTAGTTGCAGGTTAATCGTATGCTCACTCAGCAATCTTTATTTACTGACAACACAAGTATGTAGCCATAGAACGCTATTCCCCTACTTGACCTTTGAACGCCAGTGGGAGGTGGCACCAGGTACAATGTACTTACCTGCGCTGCCAAAAGATGTAAACATGTCCAACTTGGGGTTTTAGACATGAATTTTCTCATTTTTTTAAAATTCCATAGGTTAGTAATGAGACGCTGTGTCATTGATAAGAACATAATGATATAAAGGCACAAAACGGTCAATCGTTAGTTTGTAATCATTAGTGATGAGATGACTGAAATGTGATCCTAACATGTAGTAGCCCCGACACTAGCCTCGAGATCCGCAGTCATGTTGCACACACCGTGACTATGGAGCAACCGCGTAACTTTGCTATTTGCTAAAGAATTGTCCGTTTAATACATATAAATATCGAACATATTAATAGCTGTAACAGCCTATGATGGTTTGATTCGTGTTTGATATAATAAGTGTTATGGTGAAAACATGGAAGAGCGTATCCTTTGTTGGGAGAAGATTTGCTAAACTTTCCCAACTTTCCCAGAATAGTCCAGCGGCATAGCTAAAAAAAATCAGGCTAATTGTGCAGATTTGTCTAAAAGCACCAAATTTGGCACATACATAGTCAAATACGTTCTAAGCAAATCTAGATATGGAGGCATCTCAATTTCAGCCCAGGAGCACTTAAGCAGCACTTTGAATTTAGAGCCCCCGGAAATGGAATACTGTACCTATTTTGATGATTTTCTTAAGGGGAGGGGCAAAAAACTAAACATCGCCGTTTCTTCTTTAAAATTCATAGGTTGGTAGAGCCGTCACTACAACCACCGAGATATTCTTCCTTTTCAATATTCAGCTGTGATAGAAAATTATGAGTCCTAAAATCTGATTTTTTTGGACATTTTCTCATCAAAAATATATACTTTCCAGTATCGTGCATTTATTCACATTACCTATGGGTCCTTGTCTGATGATTTAGACTTACTATGCGTATCATGAGCTGCATATCAAACTTTAGATGATCGAAATCCGTCAATGAAATCCGGAGATATGTATGTGTGAAGGATGACACATCTGCCAGCTTGTAGTGACAATATCGTTGCTATGGCCGTTGCTAAGGCTGTAATATCCGTTTTTTATCCAGTTGTAGAGATTGAATTGTATTTGAATACTGCTTACCTGGATGTCTAACCTTCATAAACGTATCAAGGATCAATTTGGCAAGATTTGCCTGGACTCAGTACGTGAACTAGAAAACACCAGCTGGAAGATTGCAGACTTCAGGATTCAGTCTATATGGAATCATTCTGCATTTGAGTAACTTTGCATATGATCCTAACGAGTTAGTGGTTAAACCAGTTTTTCTAGTTAGCTGTACTTGTATGGAATTGTTTCTGCTAGCTCATTCTAGTGACGCTGAAGAAGAGTGATGGATGTCACTCGAAACGTCCGGAAGTAAATATCCGTTTTTTATCCAGTTGTAGAGATTGAATTGTATTTGAATATTGCTTACCTGGATGTCTAACCTTCATAAACGTATGTTGCTAAGGAGGTTTCAGATCGTCCTCAACAACAAAGCTGATACACAGAACTAATTTTTCTGTAGCATTTTGCTCTGATTACCACAGCAGAAGTATAAGGAATAGTCTTGAAATGTTTAACGTTTAGCAGATGCAGAAATATGTTTTAAAAAAATACGTTGTTTCTATCAGAATCATTAGAAAAACTATTGCTAAAGCTGTTGCTAAGGGGGTACTCAGTCATGTTTCAAACAAAGAACAGAAGTGAGTCAAGTTCTCTGACACGTAATTTTACTCCTGTCATCTTGTAAATCACGCATAAATGTGAAAAATATTATAATTGATTGGAAATGTTAATTTGGGCTCTACATGGGGGATATGAGGATACCTGAAAAGGAATTACCTTGATTTTGCACATTTTTATTTTTGCTTATTTAGTAGATACCTTACTAAATCACTGTTTATATAATATATGTCGTACACAATCAAAAGGCTCCGCATGGGGGTTACCAGGACTCCACATATGTGACACCTATTAATACACAGGACACATGGATGCAGGACTACGTCATGCATATTGAAAATTTATCTAGAAACAAGACCATAACAAAGGTCAAGAACAAGGCTATTCTGGGATGAATGCAAGTTTTTTTTTTACTTTTCTTGATCAAGTTCTCTGACACATAAATTTGCTCATGTCATCCTGATAGAAACGCGGTCTTGTTGGATCTTGTTGGCTTTTGTATAGATGGGTGCCAATAGTGTCTGCACGAGCAACCTCCATGGAGGAGGTCCACAGAGGTTCTCCATGGAGGTTGCTCGTGCAGCCCTCCAGCTCCACGGAGCGAGCTCTACGCACTATGAATACAAACACTTGGTTCTCGTCACGTTAAAGAAATTGTTAGAACTCCCTTCTCTCGTAGAGGACAAACATACCGCACGGGAAGGGCTGAACAAGCAGCTCTACGCACTATGAATGTGGGACCGCGTAGCACAGTGGTATTGTGTACGGCCCGTGACCGAGAGGTTGCGGGTTCGAATCCAGCTGCGTGTCACCGATCCTGTGTCCTTGGGAAAGGCACTTTACACGACTTTCCTCACTTTACTCAGGTGAAAATGAGTACCTAGCTTCGGCTAGGGCCGCCTTCTGATGGAGGTCCCGTGTTCGGGGAGAGCAACACCCCAAGCACGTTAAAGAACCCGCCGCATGTGCGAACATGTAGCGGATCAAACCATTCCGGCCAAAATGGGGTAGTGAATTTCCCGAGCAGCCCTCGTAACCCCTGCTTCGCCTATTGGGTCAGTTAGTCCTCACTCATAGTGAGCAATTGGGCTGGTCTCAATCATGATGTTTCTGACCTAGGGTGAAGAGATGCTGTTACAGTTCCAATCATGTAACCCGTAACCTTGGAGTGGCCTTCAGGCCTTGTTACGTGGTGACCATTAAGTAAAAAAAAAAAAAAAAAAAAACTTGGTTCTCGTCACCTTCATGAAATTGTTACAAATCCATGGAGGAGCTCCTCTCGTAGAGGACAAACATACAGCGAGGAGAGCTGAGCGAGTACCTCTATGTGCTATGAATGCAAATATATGGTTCACGTCATCTTCAACAAATTGGCACAGTTCTATAGAGATCTCAGCTAACTCCCCGCACTTTGAGATGGTTCACGTTACCTTCAAGAAAAATCCATACAATTCCTCTCTCCCCACTAAACACACGATTGAGCGTTAATTTTTAATTTGTACGATATCACTGGAGACAAAATTGCTGATTTTGTAAGAACTTAAATCGGACAAAAGAATACTAGCACATGTACCATTAAATGACGATGACACAAGTGGATAATTGTTCTACAAGCAGATGTTGGGTCGCGGAGATAGTAGTAGTCGGAATTTTTACCGTCTCGCTCCCCTCACAGGGACCCTATTCTCCAAGCAGAGGTTGAGTCGTGGAGATATAGTAGTAGTCGGGAAATTTACCGACTAATACTATATCTCCGCGACTTAACCTCTGCTTGCTTGGAGAATAAGGTCCCGGGGACCCAACCTCTGCTTAGAGAATAGATAATGTGTTTGTTTGCCATTGTAATGAACGCGTGGAAAGTTCGCACCTCCGTGCTAATCGTTCCAAAGTGCTGTGACAAGTTTCTCCGTGGAGCTCTGTACACTATGGCCCACTATGAATATATACATATGGTTTCATAAATCAAATATTTAGACCTGTTATGAGAAGATCTCCACTACAAGGGGTGCCTATTTTTATACGAATTTAACGGCTTTCATACTAGTTTTATGGAATACGTACGAATTGTATGGAAATCATACGATCCACTACCAAGAAACCAAGGACTTTATATAATTTTATTTTATTTTATATTTTATTTGTTGTTAAACACACGGATTTGAACTAATTCATATGAGTTTTAGAGCTCCTCCATGGAGGTTGCTCGTGCAGCCCCTTCTCGCCAAGGCTAGATATTAGGACAAAGTTGTAATAATATTTTTGATGAGTATGCTAGTGCCGATGGTTGACACTGGTCTAAATCGTGGGACGCCAGCTAGCAAGTTGACAAGGACACCGGCACAACCAGGAGCTCAATCTTTTTACTTTTTTGGGACGATGAATGACCTCCGATTACAGTGTAATGAAAAATAAGAAGGCTGATTGTCCAACTCAAGAGAATATCACTTCTTGTGGCGAGCAAAAGTCTGAGTCATATTTGTACTACCATGTACAGTTTTCGTGCAATAAAGTTCTTCTTTTATGATTGCTGAGGTGTTTGTTTTTTCTCCCTTTTAAAGAACAACGGAAGTAAATATTGACTTCATCTTACTGTTGACGCTGTTATCATGGTGATAAGTTCCTTTACACACCTTGGCTTTATGGTGTTGATTGACTGACGTGCAAACACTCACCTTTTGTACGAGTACAAACGGTGGAAGGATGTTTATGGCATTCTGATTACCGTTTATAAATCCCCAACCTACCCAGTGTGTTTACATATAAACTCAACGCTAAAAGGGATACCTATCTTTCAGAAAAGGAGTGAAATGCAAATGGGGGTCTTGTATTTGAGGAGGTGCCTCGAGCACGTCAATGCCCGGTTACACATAGCCCACAATGTCTGCCGACGATCGGGAGCAGACTGTTTGACTCTACATGGAACCATTCCATGCTCCGTGACGTAGAATTCTAGAAGAGTGTGTTGGAATCATACACTATGCTCTGGTGTCTCCTAAGTGGGGATTTAGTAGGCACTACAGATTTATTGAGTTGTGTGACTGAAAAGCATGTGTCCTAGATCAAGTTTTGACGGTGTAACCTTTCCATAGATTCTCCCTGAAATTCTACCCCGCCTTACTTTTAACATTTAACCAATCATATAAGTGCGTCTTATATGATACCTTTCCTTTTCTTCAAAGAACAACGGAAGTGTAATAGAGCCCATATCGACAACATCTGTTTAAAATGATTCTTGGGTAGGTTTCTTAGAAATCAGCAGTAACTGATAAACATCTTGTATTTTAGCTGAGGAGTAGATGAGATAAGGAAGAACGAAGCGGTGATCACAGTTAATTAATGGCCTGTCAAGTACATGTGGGAAGAATTTGTTTTGTTTACGTCAGCATCCAGCTAAGAGATAAAAAGAAGGAACACCAGTGATCAGGGTTCAGTTCAGAGAGAGCGGACACAGAGACAGTCATGATGTGACAGAGGAGAATAAAGATCGTTTCTCGGCCACGGCAGATCTTGTGCGTCTGTGATTATTTTCTACGACACCAGTCCCCATCTTCCTTTATTACAGAAGCAAATAGGGACTAGATCTTTCTGTTGACGCTGTTATCATGGTGATATTGGGCCCTAAAAATTCTCAGCTGGTGACAAGTTCCTTTACACACCTTGGCTTTATGGTGTTGATTGACTGACGTGCAAACACTCACCTTTTTGTACACACGTTGGCAGGATATTTATGGCAATCTGAAAACCGTCGACGTCATAAACCCCCCACCTAGACGCGACCGTGCCATTTCAAGTGTATTTTCACATAAACTAAAAAATCGTAATAGTGGGAGAATTACGGAATCTGTTAACAAGCTCTACGAACTCAAAATCGCCGTTGGAAAACCACTGATTTGAGAGCAGCAAGATTCGGCGTTTGCCTAAAAATCGCCGACAATTTCTAAAAATAGCTTGATAATCCACATAACATTGGCATCCCACCTAACTCCTTCAGCTTAGCCCCCGGCTCGTTCAGCTTTGCTCCTGGACGTCGCCTTGGCACCTGCTGTAATTTAGCTTTGCCCCAGGCGTTCCTCTTTGGCACTTTGCCCCCGGTGTAATTCTGCTTCTCCCCGCCCTTCTACCTTGCCGCCAATGACCGCTGTCAACCCGATTTGCACGTAGTCGACACGAAAATCGCGTAGAAAGTAACAATAACGCGTTAACGATTGCGCCACGAAAATTGAAATAGCCTCAGCTCCGGCGCACATTCTGGGCCACCTCTCTGCCGAGTGACGTTTCACAACTCCTTCCCAGTCTGAACTGAAAAGGAACATGCCGTCAGCAGCGCGCGCGTTGTTTGTGGCGCTCCAACTCTACATAAATCTAGCTATATATACAAAATTAACCATCATAAAGTGGTGTATGCAAAAGGCATGAATAAAGTCCTGTTTATATATGTAAAACGCATTCCGACACCAAAGTCACTCGGTCTAATTACCAGGGAACATGAGCCAAAAATGGACATTTTTGTCTAAAAATGGCCATAAAATCCCAATATTAACCATTTTGAACTGGTGTATGC
The DNA here is from genome assembly GCF_000003815.2 of Branchiostoma floridae. Classification (NCBI taxonomy): domain Eukaryota; kingdom Metazoa; phylum Chordata; class Leptocardii; order Amphioxiformes; family Branchiostomatidae; genus Branchiostoma; species Branchiostoma floridae. The sequence goes on from NW_023365789.1 coordinate 542,596, forward strand.
AAAAAGCGTGAATCATTCCTGTGACCATATGTTATAGGCACCTCCATGCCAAATTTCAGGTCATTTCGATTAAAAACCTGGGCACAGAAGCCCAAAATATACATTTTTGGTCTAAAAATGCCCTAAAAGTGCCATAAAATCAATTCTGGGCAGAACTTGAGATGCCTCCACATCTATTTCTGTTTAGAATACATTCAACTGCATGTGTGCCAAATTTGGTGCTTTTAGACAAATTTGCACAATTTTTCAGCTATGCCGCTGGACTACAAGGGAATTCTTTAAAAACATCAGAATGTAAAGAAACGATCTATCCTGTAGGTTTAGTGCCCAGTGTGTGCTTGTCATTATCATCAAGGTAACTTTGGGCCCAAACATCCATACTACAGAAACATGTAACGTAGGGACGCATTTAAACGGCATCCATATGTGCAAATCGATATAGCCTTACCATTAGGCCCAAAACATAGCACTTTTAGAGATATGGTAAAAGAAAGGCACTATTCAAGAGTTTGGTAAATAGACATAAATTACAACATAACAGCATAACAAGGTCCCGATTACTTACAGTTTTCAATGTTCGGGTAGCAGATTGTTGCCAACAAGGTGTTGCAGTTTTACTCCTGGGGCGTTCTTGTAGATTGGTTAAGTGCAGGCAGTTTCTCGTCTCACTTCTATCTCAACTGGGTACTTTTCTGCTCACGTACATATAGTTGGACAGCGCATGCGCCTTGGTGAAAATGTTGACATTCTCCCATATGTCACGTAAGGTACGACAGGGTGGCAAAGCGCCATTCTTATCTTGCGTGATGATTTCATTAACTTTCCGTGAAAAAAGTAAAACTCTCTCGACTGAAAAAGTTGGCAAACAATTACTACAGCGATACTTGGCTTTTCTTTTACCAGCTGTTAAAGGTTTCAAATACATGGCTAGTAGAGATATCGTGAAGTTACACCTGTGAGCCTAAGTGTCCCTGTGAACCCCGGGAGGGTGTTTACCAGGTACGGTGTTGACCTAACGAACGTGTGAGGTGATCAGGTGAGGGAATGTTCATTTGATGATTTTGCGGGGGAGGGGGGCGGTAGCATTTATCAATCTTTGCAAGAGGGGAGATATGATTCTGACACCTCACGGAAATATTACTATTTACATGACAATACTAATCAAAAAGGGCCAAATATAAGGCGATGATACGCATAGATGTGGTATCTGTATGGAGGTTCCAACAAATTCGGTGTTGACTTCAGAAACATGTGAGGTAATAAGTTAAAGGACGGGTCATTTATATTATTTTGATGGAGGGTGCAGTTTTCAAGATTTTGGCGTACTTTGGAAATATTAATGGTTAATTAGTCAGTAGTACATGTAGTTGCTATAATGATGGTTGACACGTTTGTAGGAGAGCATCTCTATGGTTGTATCAACACGTTTGGTTCCAATCGTTAAAAAGCTGACATGCCTCTTGTTCAGAGAGACCCTAAAACCCCGGAGAGGGGCGGTACCCGGTACAGTGTGGACTTTACGATAAGGCGCAGAACGTTTTACAGCAGGGGCTGGTGGTGCTGTGACATTTATTGATTTTTGTTTTATTAAGAGGCGCCTGCCTAAATAAATTTTACGTTGCTACTTGTGAGGATTTACAAATGACTGGTTTATTGACCATGTACTTACTTGGCAGAGTCAACAGACACAATTAGCTTTGGATGGTCATCCGCATTAGACAGTCTTAATGGTGAATTAAGTCATTCTACTGCTTCAACGGTGTTGTCAGTAACCATCTACTAGTTAGCCAGTGCCTTACATGACCACACACAGAGCAATAAATGCGTTATAATTGGAATTATCTTTTGTGCCTTCGTCTCAATATACTGACCTTGTGCACTCCGTAATAGTGTTTACCAAGCACGGTGTTGATTCAGATATATGTCTGGAGATGTAGGGACTTTGAAGGTGAAAGGTTAAAAACGGCTCACTTTAGTTTTGTGGGGAGGGGGTGATTAAGTAACATTTCAAAATTTCGCTACAAGGAGAATACTTGTTAGTTATCACAAATGACAACATTTGGGGTTATGATGGCTTTTCATGAATGACACTATGAACACATGTCATCCAAATGGTTAGTTAAGTAGTGTATTAGTTCACCCGTCATACCATTGTGCCCATACGTACTGACATTGCGAATTCCACAATGATGTTTACCAGGTTCGATAATGACTCAGGTAAATATTGAGGTGACCGTACGGCCGTACGTGATGTTAGCAACTTATGCTTGTTGGATGCATGTAATTTCGCAACATTGCAACATTTTTGGCTACAAACGGAATACTATTTAGTTCTAAGAAATGTTAACTTTTTTTAGTGCTTTTAATGAATGACACTATGAACAAAAATACCCTATTAGATAGTAAAGTAGTGTATTAGTTCACCCTTTGTGCCCATACAACTGCGCTTCTTGTCAGCCATTTGTCAACGGTTTGTTTGTCAGCCATATAGCTTTACATCCTTTACAGCCGCAAAAAAATTAATAAATACCTTCTAAGTGTTGTGCCCATAGTGACCTTGTGAACTCCACAACAGTGTTTACCAGGTCCATTGTTGACTTAGGTAAATAATCAGACCTTACGGCCGTGCGTGTGGTTAATGTCTTAAACAGGCGGCACATTCCATGTCTCGGGGGAGGGGTGCTTGTGCCGATAATAGCTTTGTGTATCGTGCGAAGTTTATAACGTAGGAGAATCTTTGGTGAGAAATTAAGATAGGTCATGTGAAGCAAATAATTTTGCTTGTGCAGAGGTATAGATAGGAGCTCTGTGTGTCGTGCAATGAGGTATAACAATCCTCATCTCGGAAATAAATAGTTCCTGTTGTAATTTTGATGGCAGTTCTCGCTCACCAACCCTGCAGTACCGACGCTTCTCGTTAGGATGACGAACTGCCGAGCACTTTGCAGGTTGCGGGCAGAGGTCAACTCACTGTTGAGTTTTCCGTCCTGATCCATTTGCCTATTGGCTCGCTGTTGAGTAATCCTTACTGACCCATGTACTTATCGGCTCGCTGTTGAGTTCTCCGGACTGACCCATGTACTTATCGGCTCACTGTTGAGTTCTCCTTACTGACCCATGTACTTATCGGCTCACTGTTGAATTCTCCTTACTGACCCATGTACTTATCGGCTCACTGTTGAGTTGTCCTTACTGACCCATGTACTTATCGGCTCGCTGTTGAGTTCTCCGTACTGAACCATGTACTTATCGGCTCACTGTTGAGTTCTCCGAAATGACCCATGTACTTAACGGCTCACTGTTGAGTTCTCCGTACTGACCCATGTACTTAACGGCTCGCCGTTGAGTTCTCCTTACTGACCCATGTACTTATCGGCTCACTGTTGAGTTCTCCGTACTGACCCATGTACTTATCGGCTCACTGTTGAGTTCTCCTTACTGACCCATGTACTTAACGGCTCACTGTTGAGTTCTCCGAACTGACCCATGTACTTATCGGCTCACTGTTGAGTTCTCCGTACTGACCCATGTACTTATCGGTTCACTGTTGAGTTCTCCGGACTGACCCATGTACTTATCGGCTAACTGTTGAGTTCTCCGAACTGACCCATGTACTTATCGGCTAACTGTTGAGTTCTCCGAACTGACCCATGTACTTATCGGTTCACTGTTGAGTTCTCCTTACTGACCCATGTACTTAACGGCTCACTGTTGAGTTCTCCTTACTGACCCATGTACTTATCGGTTCACTGTTGAGTTCTCCGTACTGACCCATGTACTTATCGGCTCACTGTTGAGTTCTCCTTACGCCAGGTACGCTGTGGCCGACTGGGATATTTCAGTCTGATACGAACAGCTCTGAACATTATCTACAAGTAGCCTGACATTCCAGTTATTCTTCCTGGGTCTATACAATGTCATGCAATGCATTTGAACATCACTAAACGGAAAAGTCGACGTAACAGAAAAAGCATGATACGTAAGATATGAAAGTTACATACATAAACGATAGAAATCAAAGTTAATTCAATGGACACACGCATTCGTACGTACAGCTTCTGTTTTGTTCATGAAAGGCAGCACATTTGTTACATCAGGTACATCATAATATAAAACTGAAAGACTGACAGAGCCTGATAAGAAGGCTGGTCTCTAACCTTCTCGTAAATCAGTAGATGTAAGGTGGGTAGAACAGACCTATCACTACCACAGCTAGTCTCACAAATCGTGTACAGAACTGCTGTGTCACGTCTTGAGGCGGTTTACTGGTTATGACATACTGGCAAAGTTGACCTGTTTTTTTTTTCAGTTGTAGCATCGGGCCTAACAGTAAATGTCACACATACTTGGTCATACATACCGTTTTTACCGAATTTTATTTCACTGCATCACAAGATTGAGAAGCAAAATATGTGTAAATATTTCTCAAAAGCACATTACTGTAAACACCATTAGACGTGTATCAAGTAGCAAAGACTTAACATATTACCTGTACAAAAGTTAATAATTGTTACGATTTTATGTAGTCAAGGTGACATATGATACAAATGATCCCGATATCTTTTCTTAAACCGTTTCTTGTTAGTTGTGACTAGAAAATCATCTTAAGAGTTTGCACCAGTCTTGCCCTTTGTCTATAATGGAATCTAGAAGATAAAAGCACATGCCACATATACCATAATTGCGATATTGTCTTATTACTACACCAGCCCCAAGAAAACAATGGTTGTAAAAAAAGATGTAACCTCTGTTGCATTAACTATTTTTGCTCAGCAAAACTATTACATCTTTAACCATTTAAGCATAACAACCAACTTCGATTTTATAACCTGATTCCAGGAATTTCAGAACCTGAACTATGCTGGTGCAATACCAATGTTGAATGAACAGAAAATAGATTGCTGGAAATGTTCAATTCGTTAAAGACTTTCAAACTTTAAACCAGTGTTGCCTTTTGGCCTGTCCTGGATCTTGATGAATTAAAAAACTTCATGTGTCCTTTGAACTACGCTGCGTGGCTGTATCATCATTTTTATCTGTAGATTTCTCCTGCTTGTACCTTAATCTACACGAAAACCTGACAAATCTGGTGCTGTTAACCGTCGCCTGTCCATATATCAAGGTTTTGAATCAGTTCTTGCGAGCCTGTGAACAAGAGCAAAACAAATGTTATCAGCACGATAGAATTCAACGTTAACATTTTCATATAGAATGGCATTGTGTTACAGAATTACATGCAGTTTAAATGGACCGCTTCTATATATTTTACCAATCGGGGTGAATCTTTATGAGTCCCGGTTACACACAAAAGTCCTACCAAGGTACCAGGGCTACCCTTTCCTAGCTTCGCATCGCTCCTGCGATTTCTTCCATAGCCGGATATTCAGCAGGCAAGCGATCGGCAGGGGCGAGCTGAAGCTTAATTGAATACGGTGGACGTCAAGAGGCTGGATAACAGGGCGATCAGCGAATAAAAATGTTTTGTTGTTACCTTCATCACGTCAATAATGGCCTGTAGAATGTCCTCTTTACTGGACCTGCTGGTCACGGCAAGGAGACGGTCTGCACACTCTGGAAATCAAAGGCATGAAAGGTTTATACACTGCCCGAAAAGCGGGATTTACCACTAACAATAAATACTAGGTAATGATTGCTTTTGCCATTTGATGATGATTGATTCAACGATTATCGGACCTTTATATAAGATTCATCTCTCAGAGCAACCATCAAAGTCCAGACGTACGTATCTGACTTACCTTGGGACATATCCTCGTAATAGCTTGTATAACACTAGCGACAAATGCATGCAGGAAATCTTTACCGGCGCTGTGTATCGCCTAGGCAAACATTACCAGATTCACGCGATTATACCATAGCTAGTGTGAGTGCAGTAGATTGTATGAAGTATAGATTACCCTGGAATGTGGGCCTGTCCTCCGGGGTCTGGCTCCAGCATGTCTGCATCAGCTGACTGACTGTGGACACTTCAGGCAGGTCTGTAGGGACCAGCTTCAGGTCTGGTCGCTGTTCTGATGTCACCGCAAGCCTGATCAGGGCAGTGTTCATAGCATCTGCGGATATGATGATAAAGAAAAGATACACTTAAAGAATTGGCAAATGCTTGGTAAGTCTTTCACTTGCACAAATATGAAATATTGCATTTGAGGATCACAAACTCTAAGATATTCAAAGTCTATTTAGAATTTACTAGAAGATCGGAATGCCTTGACCTAAATTTAGACAAAGCAAATATCAGACAAAATGGCATATCCTGAACTCACTTCCATATGGCTCTGCTCTTGTAATGATCTCCCAAAGCAGCACACCAAAACTGAAAACCAAAACACAGTATTTTAGGAATGTCTAACGGAAAAAATCCATGTTTCATTTTGTGAATTAAGTGTATGAAAAAGATTTCGACCAGTACCTGTAGACATCGAACATAGGTGTTGGGACGAGATTGATGTCCAAGAAGAACTCCGGTGGAGCATGCGTGATTGTGCTACCTTCCGGGCTGGTTTGGGTGACAACACGAGATTTCATCTTCCACTTGGACAGGCCAAAGTCTGAAATCTGAAATGGGAAAGTCATTAAATTTTCCATTATCTGTGCTTATGTGTAAAATCTTCAATTCGTTTCACAAGTGACCAGGCGGACATTTATCACTTACAACGGTTATTGTTACCTTCACGTGGAAGTCGCCATCCAGTAGCACGTTCTCTGCCTTCAGATCACAGTGGAGAATCTGTGGGTTCTGGCAGTGCAGGAAAGTCATCCCCAGGGAGATCTCGTGTGCCATTCTCCACCTCAGGGCCCAGGGCACGTCCACATCCCGCAGCAGCCCGGCCAGAGAGCCGTTCTCCATGTAGGGCATCACGATGGCGAAGTTTGGGTCCAGACAGACCCCCAGCAGACTGATGACGTGGGCCGAATTGCTGGCAAGCTTCAGTTTCCTCGCTTCAGAATACAGCAGCTCTTGCTCACTTGAGGTATAAAAACATGAAGAAATATGTTTTGTATTTTTCTTTAAGTGTAGGTCATTTATTTTGTCAATAACCATTTAACAATCATGTTTGCAGATTGTATAGCGTGCGAGCTATCATTATACTAGTAAGCGTAAATGAAAGACATCAAACTCTGACCTTCCTTCTATCTGGCGAGTAAACAGACATTTTACAGCCACGTCCTGCTTCCAGTCCAGATGTCGGGCTTTTTTCACGTAGGCGAACCCCCCGCGGCCGAGAATGGACTGTTGTCCGACCTCGAGTTGGTCAAAGTGGATGATGGGAAACTTCTGGTCAACCGTCACGCTGGGATACTTACTCAAGCTGAAAAATGCACCATGGTCTCAGAAATATTAGTAAATTCAATTTTTAGACGTGCAGGAATATTCTACATCAAAGTTGTTATGAGGGACATTTTTTAATGAAATTGATTTGTTGTCAAACTGACTTTGGTATGCCTTAGATATCAAACAGACATTTTCTAGCAGAATAGAATATACTCGTACCTGTTCTGCAGCCCATCTGCCTCTTGGCCACCAACAGCACCGACGGCTCCGGTTTCATATCCTCTGCGATCTGGGGTCTGAGTGGAAATGATCTCTTTAGGTTTCAACATTATGCAGATCACGCATTTCCTTTCTTGGTTAACGCATTGTGACTATTTTAACGGAAGTGTCTAGTATTTTGTCTTGATTGTAGTCGTTTTGATAGTTTCCCCACAAGTGAAGACAACGAAGTTTACAAATTTCCGTAAGGTATCTGTATCCAAGACGATCGAAACAGGTGGCAAAGATTAATAACAAATACTGAAAAGTCACAAGTCGAAGTAGAAAGTCAATAACAAACACCACCCCACCCTGTGTGTCAGTGAAAGCTGGTCGGCCAGCTGCTGAAAGTCCAGGTCTCTGAGGTGCTGCTCCAGGGCGGAAAGTGTGGCCGCCTCACCTTCCTTCTCTCTCCACTGTACCAGCGTCTGGTACACCTGGTCAGGAACGTCGTCTGGGGCGGAAGCCTGATTAAGTAAGTTATTGTAGATTATCATATGATAATTAATTCTATTCATTTCAACGTCACCACTGTATTAAGAGCATATATCTGTGATAATATAAGGAATAAGGAAGTAACCTATTATTTTCTTGATGACCAAAGCGTTTTTATCTGTAAGGGAGGCGAAATATAAGATAATACGACAATAAATGTCACGAGCTTGTGTAAGACATTTTTGGTTGTTCTGAACAGCATGGCCATTATGACACAAGCACTGATTCTGATTCCTATCTGTTTATCTGTTAAGTTACGTAAAGGAAAAAACCTTAATGGCGTCCACCGCCCTGTTGCTGAGTCCCAGGCTCCGGGCGAGAGGTTTCCACTGGGTTTGGCTCATCCTCACGGACAGGCGGTTGAAGGCACGGAGAATTCTCTCATCTTAATAAAAGAAAACACATTTTCAGTTTACTTAATATATGTTTTCAGTTTACCTTTCAAGTATTCATTAAAATGTCGTTTTGACAGCCTTTTTTTCATTACTTTTATTCCATCAGCAGTAATCAAGTGTACAGAATTTCGTACATGTCATAATGTCATCATTAATACACACATTTTTTTTTTTTTTTTCTATTTGATTTTGGACAGACGAGGACGATGTGGCACTGCACTCAAGTTTTTTGTAACTTATATTAACAATGCCACATACACGGTACAGACAGAAGGAAAGTCGTGTAAAGTGCCTTTCCCAAGGGCACAACGTCGGGGGCACGGTGGGAATCGAACTCAGGACCCATAGATTCCGAGCCGAAAGCTCTACCAGTTACGCCACGCCCGACGCCACATTTTTTGTTGTTGCTATGACCTATATATTGACTGGACTTACCGAATCACATAGTGCAATGATAATGCAATAGTGTAGGATATTGTGTCTTTGAAGTAACAAAGGGTTATCTTTATATCTAGACCATGACAAAAATATAGCATACTTTGCTAGAGTTATTTGAAGATTTGAATCGTCACCAAGTAATATAGAGTTTATGCCTATATCCATAACTAAAACAGAGATTCGTTCCTTAATTCTTTCCCAGTACCCTTGCAGCCGGTTACACTTAATGAACATATGGATGTAGTTTTCCTCCGTGTTACATATTCCACATGTAAATATTTCCGGTACTGTCTATTATTTTCCATCTATGAAGTAAAAGTTTACATGGTAGTATCTTGTGGAGAATTTTGAAATTAAATTCTCTAAGCTTATTAACCTTTATATCAATCGTTTGTGCTTTCCATATCTAACTCCATTTCAGACCGGGACATTCGGTGTCAGATACCGAATCCCAATATACCTGGGCTGTTGGTTTTACATTAGTCTGAAAAATATAGCTTGAATACAAAAATCTACTTGTGAAAATATCAGCAGTTTTACACAGACCATTATACCAGGGTACGACTTTCCTCACTTTACTCAAGTGAAAAATGAGTCGTCCCTCGGATAGGACGTTAAATGGAGGTCCCGTGCGTGGGGAGAGCCATACCCTATGTACGTTAAAGAACCCGCCACATGTGCGAACATCCACCCGAGCGGATCAAACCATTCCGGCCAAAATAGGGGTAGGGAATCTCCCGAGCAGCCCTCGTAACCCCTGCTTCGCCTATTGGGTCAGTTAGTCCTCACTCGTAGTGAGCAATTGGGCTGGTCTCAGTCATGATGTTTCTGACCAAGGGCGAAGAGTTGCTGTTACAGTTCCAATCATGTAACCCGTAACCTTGAGTGGCCTTCAGGCCTTGTTACGTGGTGACCATTGAGTAAAAAAAAAAAAAAAAAAAACATTGGTTTTGTGAGATGGACTAACAATACAATCTTGAACAAGACAAGTAGTTCGCCCTAAAGTCCTTTTCACACAGGCATATTCATATATCCAGTTGTGTTTAGTAGTGAGTTTCCCCAGTAACGATGCGGATGTTATAAAGTCTGAGTCACTGCATATATCTCTTACAAAAATAATACCACATGTACAGTCTATCCAATGTTTATAGTACAGAGTTTTGTTCTTTAACTTAAAGTTTTTGTTACACCAAATAATTTCGTTTTGTACATTTGCAATGTCTGTCTTCCCTCCTCCCAGCTCATGCCATGAGAGGATTACATCTCTGTAGAAAGGTGGAAGTGTTAACAGAGGTGGTGCATCTGTTTTCTTACTAAAGTTAAAGCGGAAGGCCAAAAAGCCCTTCCCTATCTTATTAAAGAAATGTAAAGGTATCAATTGCCATCTACAGATTCTGCTGGGATCCTGTGGAGTTTTCATAAACCTTCGGACCCAAGCAGCTTGTACACTTTTACATTTTACATGTATATCTAGCATCTTTAATCCTCCATCCTGGTAATTTGAATATAATGTTTTTCTCCTTATCTTATCTGGTTTCCCATCCCAAAGGAAGTGGAAACAGGCCTTCTCTAGTCTTTTTAAAACCCAAGCAGGAGTGAGGATACAAGACATTTTGTAAACAAGCTGGGCTATCCCAAGTGTTTTGATTATCAATATTTTTCCATACAAGGTGAGTTTTCTTCTTCTCCACATTTGAAGTAAATTCTCAATTTTTTCCACTGATTTAGTCCAGTTCTCACACTGCTCTTCTGACAGTCCGCAATAAATCCCAAGGGATTTGATGGGTCTGTTTGGCCAGTCGATTCCGAAGGGAGTATCTCTTCGTCCTCGATTGGCCCCAATCCACATCGCTTCACACTTTCTACGATTAAGAGTAGGTCCAGTCACATTACTAAAGTCATCTACAATCTGTAAGGCATTTCTTATAGAATCATCACCACAAAGAGTAAGAGTTGTGTCATCTGCCACTTGACTTATCTTCAGTTCAAACATATCATCATTAATTTCGACATTAATACCCTTGACTGTGCATGTATGTCGGTTTTAGTAGCAAGAATTTCAACTACCGTGTTGAATAATAGGGCAGACAGAGGACATCCCTGTCTGATTCCTTGTTGCAGTTTGAAATAAGCAGACTTCATTTATGATACAACTCTCTATGTCAGTATACATGGTCTTAACTATGGAGGTAAATGTAGCCCAAACTTGTCCAAAGTTCTAAGCATAAAATTCCAGTTTATGGAATCAAAGGCTTTTTCAAAGTCTAGCCAGACGACTGCAGCAGGTAAGTTATAAAAGTTGGAGTAGTAAATAACGTCCTGTATAAGTCTCACATTTTGTCCGATAAATCTGGACTTAATGTAGGCGGTTTGGTCTTCAGATATCAATTTTGGAAGAAAGTCCTGCAGTCGTTTTGCTAGGACTACAGCTAATAAACTTACTGGTCTCCAATTGGATAAGTCAGTTTTATCACCCTTTTTATATATAAGTTTTCGTAAGGCTCTTTTCTGTGTTACGGAAAGACATTTGTTTTCTATCCCTTCTTTCAAGGATTCGAAGACCAGGTCTCCTATTTCTTTCCAGAATTTCAGGTAGAATTCGGCTGGTAAGCCGTCAGTTCCGGGTGCTTCATTTTGCTTCATGTATTCTAACGCTAGAAACATTCATTTTTTGTTATCGGTTCATCAATCAGAAGTCTATCCTCTTCAGAAAGAGAGGGTACATCGACCGACTCAAAAAATGTGTCGATCTGTCTGTCGGTTACAGGATTATCACAACAATAAAGATTTTTGTAAAAAGTTACCTCCAAATCTAAAATTTTAAACGGATTTGTTTCCTCTCGGTTTTCATGTTTTAATCTAGTAATGGTGTTTTGTTTTGAACGAGAGCTCTCAAGAGTGAGAAAATATTTATTAGATTTTTCCCCTTTTTCGACCCATTCGGCTCCAGATCTTATTTGTGCCCCTTTTGCTTTATATTCATATAAGGTTTCTAGTTTTGACTTAACCTGTGCATATTAGCATTGACAGCCTTTTTAAACATGCCTCACCTTTCTCAGCCTCCTGTTTCAGGAAGGCCATGATGGCGCCGGTCCCTTGTTTACACACATCCTGTGGAGGGTATGTCAGGGGGTTTCCAGAAACATCTAAGTCCTTCAGCTTGTCTGCTCGGTGAAGGGCGGTTGGAAGCCTGGTGATATTATTGTTCCATATTTCCAGTTTCTCCATGGCAGGTAGTTCACACAGGAGTTCTGGGAACGTATCGAACTCGTTGCTCCGTAGGTTGACCTCCCGTAGGTTGTGCAGATGACTTAGGGTGCTCGGCAGGGTTTTGAGGAGGTTATATTCCAGTACCAAGATCTGCAGGTATTGTAAGTTTCTCATTTCATCTGGGACAATGTCAAACCCGCAGCCACCAGCACACAGTACCTCCAGTGTCTTCAGTTGCAGCACCTGTCTGGGGAACTCATCAAACGGACAGCCGGGGACACTGAGAGACTTCAGCCTGGTGAGCCGTGTGACGTCATCGGGGATTTGTCTGATGGGGTTATTCCCGACACTTAACAGCTCAAGGTTAAGCAGGGAACAGATCCCTGAGGGAAACTCTGTCAGCTGATTATCAGCAATGTCCAGTTTTCTCAGTTTTTGCAGCCTTTCCACACCAGGAGGGAAGGTAGAGAGTTTATTATTACTGGCACCTAACAGCTCAAGGTTATGGAGTAAGCAGAGCCCTGGGGTAAACTCTGTCAGCTGATTATCAGCAATGTGCAGACGTCTCAGTTTCTGCAGCTTTTCCACACCAGGAGGTAAGTTGGAGAGTTTATTGCCACTGACACTTAACCAGTCAAGGTTAGGGAGCGAGCAGAGCCCTGAGGGGAGATCCGTCAGCTGATTATCATGAATGAACAGTCCTCTCAGCTCCTGCAGCTTCTCCACACCAGGAGGGAAGGCGGAGAGTTTATTCTTATGGGCACTTAACACCTCAAGGTTAGGAAAGGAACAGATCGCCTGTGGCAAACTTGTCAGCATGTTGCCGCTAACAGCCAAACGGGAAAGTTTCTGCAGACGGCCGATTGCTTCCGGGATGCTGCTTAGTTTGTTGTTGGACACATCTAGATACTCCAGGTCAGTGATATCAAACACCTCCTCCGGGATGGACGTCAGACCCTGGTTACTCAGCTTAAGGGTCAACCAACCGTTGACGGTCTGAGGCTGGAGGTTCAGACCTGCCGCCATGTTGGATATTTCCTGCATATAAGGTACAACGAAAGTTTAGATATGATTCCCGCAAACGCGCATAGCACGAAAGAGGCACAAACACACACACACACATCCACACAAACATAAACACATAAACACACATATACACATGCACAAGCACACGCGCACACACACACAAACACAAACCTATGATGGTGATGAGATGCATCGTATTGGATATAAGTTACTGTAGAGTAGAAACCCTCAATACTAGCCTCTGACCACAGTCACGATTGAAAAACTATAGGCATATACATGTATCTTGACTGCTTAGTTAATATTGCTCTGTATGACAGCAAACGTGGGACTGACTGGTTCATTTTTCGCTGTTATAAGTCTACAATCGTTGGTCCGCTTTGTCATATCGCAATCTTCACGTAATGACAACTACATTGTGCTGGTACAAAGATAACGCCGTTCTCTTTATGAATACGTGATCTTTAAACGCCCCTGGGAGGCGGACTCGGCCTCATGCCAGCCGACATGCTCACTTTGTAAACTTTATTTACTGACAAAACAATTATGTAGCCGTCGAACGTTATTCCCCTACTTGACCTTTGAACTCCAGTGGGAGATGGCACCAGGTACAATGTACAAACATACCTGCGCTGCTAATACATTTCAACCGATCCAAGTTGGAGTTTTAGACTGAGAATTTCTCCCTTTTTTGCAAATTTTACAGGTTAGTAATGACGATCTATCCTGTAGTTTTACTGCCCAATGTATGTTTGTCATCATCATTACACCAGAAGAATTCAAACTTTGAACATCAGCTAAGCCTTATGGGTGATGGCTCGACATCTGTTTTATGCGATTTAACATATTTACGTTGGTTAACGTTAGACTCGGTCGCAGGCTAACCGACATGCTCACTCCGCCATCTTTATTTACTGACAACACAATTACGTAGCCATAGAGAGAACGTTATCACCCTACTTGACCTTTGACCGTCTGTGACAGGTGGCACCGGGTACAATGTACAAACATACCTGAGCTGAAAGCACATTTCAACCGTATCAAATTGGGGTTTTTGGCTGGGAATGTCGCACGTTTTTGTGTGCAAATTTCACAGGTTAGTAATGACGATCTACCCTGTAGTTTTACTGCCCAATGTATGCTTGTCATCATCATTACACCTAAAGAATCAAAATTTGAACATCAGCTAAGCCTTATAGGTTCGACATCTGGTTTACGCGATTTAAGAACTAACTTACTAAGCATAATTATTTACGTAGGTTAGACTCTTTCGCAGGCTAACCAACATGCTCACTCCGCTATCTTTATTTACTGACAACACAAATATGTAGCCGTAGAACGTTATTCCCCTACTTGACCTTTGACCGCCAGTGGGAGGTGGCACCAGGTACAATGTACAAACATACCAGCGCTGCCAAAAGATGTAAACATGGTCAACTTCGGGTTTTAGATGTGAATTTTCTCATTTTTCAAATCCACAACTTAGTAATAAGAAGCTGTACAATTGATAGGAACATAACAATACGAAGGCTCAAAATGATTAATCTATAGTTTGTAATCGATAATTAGTGATTAGAATAATGAGACGTGATCCTAACACTGATACAGTAGTAACCCCCACACTAGCCTCGAGATCCGCAGGCACGTTGCACACACCGTGACTATGGAGCAACCGCGTGACTTTGCTGTTGCTACTTGGCTGAGTAAAAATTTAATTAGTTCACTGCGTCATAACATCAAAGAAAGTCGAAAACGTTACACCATCATGATTTGATTCTTGTTTGATATGAAAAAAATTTAAAGCATGAAAGAGCTTAGCTATTGTTGCTGAAGACTTTGCTTAAGTTTGTAAGAGAATTTTTATAAATAGGCAATGGAGAGGCAATCTAACCTGTAGGCTTACTTAAATTTCTTCCCAAATGTTTAGGGATGATGTATTGGAGTAAGGTCCCTGGCTATGAGAGGGGGGGGGGGGGTGCTCCAACCCGGTTTCAGATTCCCCAACTGCGGGCCGAGAGCGATACAACGTCAACATCCTTACAAGTCAAGTGCTGATCATTATCATTATCATTACAACATCCATCATGCAGATATACGGACGTATTTCATTATGAAAGTTATGTTCTTATAGTCTCTCCATGCTATAAGTAACTAAGTAAGAACTTTACTATCAAGCTAAAACCATACCATTTGCTGGTTACAAAGATGGAGTTTCCTATGTTTGCATTGGATACAGAGACTCTTTAAACCGTCTAACACGGTGTCTAGTAAAAGATAAACAAATCAACAGCATAAGAAGTGCCCAATTACCTACAGTTTTCACTCCTTATGCATTATGTTGGGACGATGTGAGCAACAGTTAGTCTGAATCTGTATTTCAATCTGTTTTTTTACTGGCTCGCTTCCCTCAAAAATCCCAGCCACTACTACCTACGGGACCCAACCTCTGCTTGGAGAATACCGTATCCATACTTGTTCTTTAAAGGGGCATTCCACTCCAGAAACGAGTATCATTATTCCTCAGACAATAAATAATTATGTTTGAATCAAGTTTGTTTGGTCAAATTTACCACAAGTTTAAGCTTAAACGCAGAGGGAACATTTTAGCAAACGAGTTCTTGAATTCCCTTGAGGACCCTTCTAATGCATTGTGCGCTGCTGAGGGAGGACGTGGCTTTGACCATGGGAACAGGTACCGGTTAGTACTAGTATAGATTTCGATACTATGATGTTTTAGGATCACTTTTTGAGTAGACTGTATGTGTGTGCACAAACGTCATTAGAACGTTTGTGGGTCATTCTGTAGTAATTTGTTGATGTATAAAAGTAGCCTTTTTAGAGAAGAATGATCCACAAAAGTGACCACATCTCTGGATTCCAAGAACCGCTGAGCTTCAAACTTTGTGTGTTCCTTCCTAAATGTCCGATAGCCACCCTACCACTTTCGTTCGCTCAGCGGTTCTACCGTTAGCGAGAAATTGTGCCCAACGTCGGCCATACAAGCAGTTTTGGCGCCGCCATTTTACGTTGACCGACTTTCAACTCCTTATAATTAAGTGGCCAAATATCCCCATCCCAAGATGATATAGTCTTCAAACTTTTTTTGTATTTCCCTACATGTGTGATTATCACTTGACTGCTTTGTCAAGCTTATCCCGACTACCGTTAGCGAGAAGGTGTGACGGAAGTCGCGAACTCATATACGTCGCAGTACATTAGAAGCGGGTCCGCATGGGGGTGCTCTAATTTAGAAAAGAATATTGTCTAAAACGCAAATCAGGTAACTTTGCAAAAAGTCGAGTGCATTTGTATCCCAAAAAATATCATCTATCAGAAAATAACACTCGCTTCTGGAGTGGAATGCCCCTTTAAACGTCAGTGGAAGGTGGCACCAGGTACAAAGTACAAAGATAACGGCCCTACCCTGCCAAAGTGGCAAACACGTCACACTAGGGGTTTTAGACGTGACTTGTTCAACTTTGATGTTAGTTAATAATGACGAGCTTTTTGATAATACGTAACATCAGGATTTGAGGACTGAATGCGGTAAAACTTTTATTTGTATTCCCAATGATAAGTCGCATCTTATGGCATGTTCGTTACAAACACTGATACTTGAATTCCCCCAAACTAGCCTCCGCCCACTCAGTCACGTTGCGTATACCGTGACTATTGGATAGTTTTTCTTTGTTAACATTAATCTGTTTCCTTTGTCAGGACAGATTTAATGCAATATAGACAATCTGCTTTTGTTTGTCATGAAATCAGTCAAAGGCAAGTTGGTTTCCATGGTACCCATTGGCAAAAACACAAAACATGCATGTAACATTATGATTTAAAATAAATCAATGGATAGGCATGGGACCTTGATATCTAGCTATTCTGTGTTAAAATGAAGAGGTACCTTAATATCTAGCTATTTTGTGTTAAAGTGAAGAGTTTGCTATCGCACAGAAAACTTTCGTAGTTGTCAACGAGTCACGCCACGCCTGTTTGTAAGGTGAGTGACTCAAAGCTTTAACATAACGAGGTAACAATTACTCACGGCTTTAACACGGTGGTGCAAATTTAGGTGCAACCTTGTTCTTGGGTTGTTTGCTCCACTCAGTAACTTGACACACTGATCGCTCCACGTAGACGTGTTTGCCCAGCGCATGCGCCTCACCGTAAAAGTAGAATTTCCCCTCGTGTCACGTAAGAGCGTGGGTAGGCCTTTCTACCTTTTGCGCGATGACTCAACTTAACTTTCTAACACCTGCCGGAGTGAAACATATGACCTTGTTTGACCACAAAAGTAGAAATTCAACCATTGTAGTGATATTTAATGGATATTACTTCTCTGAACCGATCACTCTAAACCGATCAAAAACAAACACATAGATGGATATCCAGCTCACCTGTTGTGCTTACGCGTCACTGCTGACCTCTGAACCCTAGGAGGGTGTTTACTGCGTAAGGTGTGGACTTAACGAACGTGTGAGGTGATAAGGTAAAGATTGGGTCATTGTGCATTGATGCAGGGGAATTTGCAGTAATTTGTAATAATTGTGCAGTACAAGGGATGAAGTCACCTCGACACTTGGCAGGAAAACTTTTACGGTTACCATTACGGTAGTAACTAGACAATTTACTACTTAACACATTGAATTTTTTATATTTTTTTTAATTTCTCTTATGTAGGATGTAGTTTACCTTAAGAAAGTCACTATTCTTATGGGTTTTTAATTTTTAATTTATTAGAACCATAAATACGACGATGATATGTTTAGAGGGACTATCCGTATAATTTGGCGCAAATAGTGCCTAATGTTCTTACACTCAGACAATGTCAACCCCGGAGAGTGTGGACTTTACGAGCATGTGATGTGATAATGATCAGGGCATATAGTAGTAAGACATATAAACAAAATCTGTTCTTCTTGTCAGTCTTGTTCTTCTTCTTGTTAATTGGGCAGCTTTGCTTCCTTTCCTACCACAAAAGTCAATAAATTCCTAAAATAGAGTCACCTGTTTTGCACACGTTTTGCACCCACCTTATGACCTCCACAACGGTGTTTACCAGGTTCGGTGTTGACTCAGGTAAATATTGAGGTGACCTTATGGCCGTACGTGAGGTACTAACATCTTATGCTTCTTGGAGGCATGTAATTTCGCAACATTCCAACATTTTTTGCTACAAACGGAACACTAGTTAGTGCTAAGCAAGGTAAACTTTTTTATGCTTTAATGAATGGCACTATGAACAAAAGTACCATATTAGTTAGTAAAGTATTGTATTATTTCACCTTTCGTGCCCATACAAGTGCGCTTCTTGTCAGCCATTTTGTCGACGGTTGGTTTGTCAGCCATACAGCTTTACGTACTTTACAGCCAGAAAAATCAATAAATACCTTCTAAGTGTAGTCACCATGTGCCCGTACTGACCCTGTGAACTCTACAATGGTGTTTACCAGGTACAGTGTTGACTCAGGTAAATATTGAGAAGACCGTACGGCCGTACGTGAGGTTAGCGTCTTTAACATGTTAGATAAGGGGGTCATTTCATTTATTTGGGGATGACTGTTTGTGAAAGAGTGTTGCTAACGATGAATCATTTCAAACATCTCACTTGCATGATCTAAGGATCCAGACAGCTTGGATGATGTTATGACTATACCTTTAAGGCCAGCCTGATTTCGCACAGATTGGGTTGTTTGTGATATTAATGACTTTATAGAGTCGATTCCGAGTCACCGAGAGGGTTTTGAAATAATATTTGTAATAAGTTTGAACTATTCTAAGCAAAAGAATATTTCAGTCACTGTAGTTCTAAATTGTTCAAACAAATGAAAATGAAAGTGTGAACATGTTTGAACCTATCTATATATGTTGGAAACATTGGGAAATTAATGGTACAAATATCTCTTTATTTAGAACAATTTAGAAACATCTATGTGTTTTTGTTATTGTTGGAACATGTGATCATATGTTCCAACAATTTGCGTCATTTTTTTCCTCCATAAAAACTTTTATTACCCCTATAAACAAAGCTGCTAAGATGGGCCTTTTGTTTGGGTCTTGTATTTTTAGTAGACACTAGATGTTAGAAATGTTTCGAACATGTATGAACACAATAGAAAATATTTAGAACATCACACAGATATTATGGATAGTTCTAAACAGTTACTTATCACATTTAGAATGTTATAAAGATTTTCAAAATGTTGGAACAAAAGGCAAGAAAGACCCTCTTGGTAATGTGGAATCGACTCTACCTTGTGAATAAATATAGAAATAATTTAAAACCTAGTTAACGCAAATACGCTGATGATAAAACCATGGTGGTGGTAGATTGTAATTAAGAGATATTGTTTTGCAAATTAAGTGTTTGCTTCCTGTATCATTCTCATATGAGAATTATTATTGTCCGTATGTTAGAACGTAAGCAAATGAGAGGCCACGGCTTGATGACAGTAATTTATTGACCAAATCGTCCTTCAATGTGCACTTTTGCACCGTCACAGCAGTTAGAGTGCTCCTTGCTGTAGGTCTAATTTTAGATACTTTTCTTCGGGCTTGCGTTGAGGAGAACCTCCATGCCACTCTTCGTTGCCAGGCAACCCCTCCTCTCCATCTCCGTGACGACGGCGCCCATCCAGAAGCTCCAGCCAATGAGAAGCCCGAGCAGGAGGTGCAGCAGTGACGTCACGAGGTGATGGAGCGGAAGCCAGGTGGTTAGTAACATCAGGAGCAGGCAGAGGAGGAGGGCGGCCGTGTAGAACAGCCGGCTGGAGGCTGCGGAGCCGATCTTCTCCTCCAGGATCTGGATCGCCTGGCGGAGGGACGCGTCACATCCCGACAGGTCATGCGGGATGGGTGCTACTGATGGAGATGAAGAGGAAAACAAATCGTTAAGTTACCGTGCAGTTTTCTAAAAGTTACCGCAAAGTTGTTTTTAGATTATATCTTGTATATACCACACATTTACAAACTTAGGGATCTAGCTTTTCATGGAAGCTGAAACCCATGAGTTTGTGAAAAGTCGACTTTAATTTTTCCGGAGGGGTTTTTAATTAACGTCTTTATGCACATTCTTTGCCCTCTCCAAGCAGACGTGGGTGGGAAATTTGGTTAGCTTTGTATGACATAAAAGTAACAATCTTCATCAAGATATGCTTGGAAGGTAAATCTTTGGTGCTTTCTCTAGATCTTTGTATAAACTCTCATAATTCCACCGGGGACCATAACACCGCCACGTGAGAAATAAAATACATGAATTCAAAGTGCTTTAAAGAGATGTACGAATGCAGCACCAGTAATTCTAGACGTGCAAGATAATCTGAAGAAATCCTCTATAACAGCGGTATTTAATGATATTATGGCACCCGGTGGAATTATGAGAGTTGATATTAACTTTCAGACCTTCCAAGCCTCACCTCGAGTCTGTCCTGTCACCTTCTCCAGTTCCAGGTGTGCTACCACGCCTTCATGGTCGGAGTAGTTGAAGGGTTTTCCGGGCACCTTGTGCATGGTGGTCTCACAGTGGACACACCTAACCCTGCACCTGGCAGACCCCTGAAAGACCCCCAAACGAGCAATGTGTAACTGGAGACCTACAATTGCTTTAAAGGTGATATTTCACTAGCATCAGAAGTGTGTATATTTTGTACAAACTCTTTAAGTTAGTTCATGGAATAATACTTATTGTCGTTGAACGCTATCGATATATACATCAAACTCCTTGTGGTTGAACGCTATCGATATATACATAGCGTTCAACCACATTAAGTATTATTCAATAAACTAATATCATGATACATACATGTATCACGATCTGCTGTATTTCAGTGTCATTGGTGGCATAAAAACTTCAACTTCAATATCCATTAAAAGAATGGTATCATGTTGAAATACTAGTATGGAAACTACTAAATAAACGTACCTTATACAAGACATAGTCGTATCTGCAGGGCGGGTAGTCAGGGTAACAGGTGTAGTTGTTGTCATCAAGATTCCACGTCAGACCGGAGTCTTCTGCATTCTGAGGGGGAAAACAATAAAATCATGAAATTTAGAAGCATTGCTGGGCTTTATCGATTTTTCTAATTATTATACTTGAAGCTTTATTGGAAAAAAAAAACTTGTAAGCATTAGTACTGTCCCTATGGAAAGGAGAATGAAATAGTATCCAAAACGCACGTACACACATACACATACACACACACACACACACATACACACGAATACACACACACACACACAAACACACACACACACACACACAATCAAACACACTCACACGCACACACACATACTCACACACAAACGTACCTTGTGTTCCGCTGTCAACCAGCCATCATCCATCCCAGTGTTAGACTCGATGATTTTCAGCCCCAGCTCAAACGGCTGGTTGTTCAAATCTCCCGCCAAAATGTTCACATCTGCGGACTGCCCGGTGTGCCTGAGAATAACACGGTTTTTTTTTATCAATTACAAAAGGAGCCTGTATATTAGCATAATTACAGATGATATGCGGCTCATACAATGATACCAATCATACTGATATTACAACGTAAAGAAAAAAGGAAAATGGTATGTCACATCAAAGTCAAAGCCTAAAATGTTACACATATTATTGTGATCCACATAGCATTACCATCAACTCAAATCTATACATCTACTTGTCTT
>NW_023365789.1:564475-579379 GCF_000003815.2 Branchiostoma floridae
GTTCAGGCCCTTCGACATACAACATCTGAATATGATATTAAACATGGTCTATTCAAAACTGTTTTCAAATTAGGGGCCTTAGATTTTGGCTGCCTATTATTACATACACCGTATGACTAAGACTGACTGACTGATAATTATTACCAACAATGTATCTTGCTGTGCATGCACAGTTTAACACACGTACTGGCTTATAATGATGGGTACCAGGCTAGGATCTAATTTTGCTGTTTGGCTACCAAAACCAATTATGAGAGATGACTGACCTAATGAACTGACTGAGTTCGAAGGCCTGCAACACCCTGTGCGCCTTGTCCTTGTCGTTTTCATGGTTGTACTCTGTGTGGGTCTGGAATAATACAAAGATGTAAATATATGTTTGTTAAGATTGGGATTGTGATCTACTGACTTATAATCTCAGTCCCAGGATTCTTACACGTGTGATCTCGACCCCAGGGTACTTACATGAGTGACGTGGATGTTGATCTCGGCCCCAGGGTACTTACATGAGTGACGTGGATGTTGATCTCGGCCCCAGTGTACTTACATGAGTAACGTAGATGTTGATCTCGGCCCCAGTGTACTTACATGAGTGACGTAGATGTTGATCTCGACCCCAGGGTATTTACATGTGTGACGTAGAGAATGATCTAGGTCCCAGGGTACTTACATGCGTGACGTAGATGTTGATCTCGGCCCCAGGGTGCCGTACCTGACACAGCCCGACCATTTTCCCGCCGTACCAGTCAGGATGGTGCGGCGTGTGCGGGAACCCGTTCAGCGTGAAGCGGTGCTGGTGAGAGCCTATTATGGGATAGCGGGAGAACACGCAGAGCCCGCTACCATGCCAACCACTGTAGAACATAGACAAACGCGAAAAAAGTTGGTTTTTAAATGGAAAGGCGATATAGATTTTATCTATGCCAACCACTGTAGAACATAGACAAACGAGCGGAATAAACATGTAGTTATAATGTAGTCTGTGTAACGCAAACTCTGCTTTCCAGGGCTGTAACTTCCCGCTAGGGGGCCGACCGGATGTTGGGCGGTCTGCTATAAGCGAGATTCAATCAGGCTAGTTCAAATGGAAATGAGCTTTAAATAGTATTTATGTCTAGCAAGTGCATGTACTTATTGCATCTCATCACGTTTCGTACAGTTAGTAGTCATCCTCTAAAGTCTGATCTTTCATGCAAATCAGTGATAAAATATTACATCACCTCACAAATCTCTATTCATTGCCTGAAACATGCTACAGTCAAACATGGCCTCTCAATCTCTTAGCTCACCAAACCACCCATAGACACTGCTAATATTTCCCCTCAACCACTTGAGCAGTTGTTGAGACCAAGTTTAACTGTAATACATTGCTAAGCTTTACGTGCCTGTAGAAGTAGTGATGATACGGAAGCACATCTTGCACCTGATAAACCAGCTTCTCATAGACATCTTGACTCCACACCTGTGATAAAGAAATCACTATGATATCACTATAATTCCTGTACATAGAATGTCCAGTTTTCAGTTTCTGTATATTTTGCCAGTAGGAGCAGTGCAGTTTCTTTACGCTCGGTCAGGGGGAGTAGTGCAGTTTTTGTATGGCATGTTGAGTCGGATAAAGAATGCTTAAAGTACCTGGGGTTGTTTTGTTGTGTGTAGTGATTTGTATTGTCGGCAATGACATTTACAAAAGAATAAACTTTTCAAATTCACTCCAAAACTATGTGCCAAACAAAGACACATGTTGTGTATGTGCCTTACCTCTTGCAGCGACACTAAGTCATACCGTCCGGAGCACAGTTCCTCCCCGATAGCCTGGAAACGGGCGGGAATATCCGAGCTGAAGACCGGGATCCCCCTACGTACGGAAATGAGAAGAGAGATAATTCAAAGAGAGGGTATTGTTCACTTCAAAATCTTACTGCAGGTCCTGTATTCTCTTGCCAGCAGGACCAACACATGATAGCAACCGCGCATGCGTAGCGAGAGGCATTGTTTGTAGTTTGCCAAAGGTGAATAAAAACCCTACCTTGTAAACGGCTCTATCTAGGTGATGCGTGATACATGTCATTTCATGTGTCCGTTGCCTTCACCTTTGAACCAAGAACCTGCTATTTGGCGCCCTGGCTGCGTGTATTTCACAACAGACGATACATTTTCTATTTCATCAAATGCTTGATGCAATGTAAGAATAATCCATCGTAGCACACGTTATTTCTTGGGGGGTCCCAACCATAAAGTAATATCCATCCACCCCCCCCCCCCCCCAAAAGCACACATAAACTATTGCATAATCCTGTACTCACCAACAGTTAAGAGTTAGGACACGTAATTTCTCAGGCATGCTGTTAAGAACACGGGACGAACTCACGCCTTTCTAGCCCTAATACTATACAGACATACGTTAAAATCAAAGTCGCTTTGAAGCCACGCTGAAATCGTCGAAAAATCAACCAGAGCGCGGTGTCCTTCAGAATCTGCTCGCCATGGCCACAAAAGAACAAAGGTCATCTCATCTCGGTCAGTGGTCTTTAACCCAGTGAAAAGCGGCAGAGGTTATCAAAGCGTGGTGCATTGGACGTGCTTATCAGAAAAATGTCTGGCTCAAAAGATCAAAGTTCACCTCGTAGGCATGTTCAGTATTGTAGTCATTCCTCTCATTACGTTATGATGGAAATATCTGCATTATAGACTTGGCAAGATTCATAGAATGTTTTAGAGATCATCGTCACTTTACATCGGTTTAAAATCTTCGATTGTATTTGTCTATTAGTTTCACATGTTCTATTGTCCTTTCCTGTAAGAGATACCCCGATGTTATAAACTTGGAACGATGCACACGAAAAATCTTATGGACACTCCTGCACAGGCGCCCCTGCCCCGAGACATGAAATGTGCCCCCTGTTTAAAAAAGTTAACCTCACGTACGGCCGTAAGGTCTCCGCAATATTTACCCGAGTCAACACCGTACCTGGTAAACTCCATTAAGGAGTTCACAAGGTCAGTATGGGCACGGTGGCACGACGGGTGAACTTATACAGTCTGCTTTACTAACCATTTGGGTGACGTTTGTTCATAGTGTAATTCATTAAAAGCAATCATAACCACAAATGTTGTTCTTTGTGATAACCAGCTGGTATTCTCCTTGTAGCGAAAAACTGAAATGTTGCAAAATTACACCCCTCCAAAAACCTAAAGTGGGCCGTTTTTAACCTTTCACCTCAAAGTCCCTATATCTCCAGACATACCTGAATCAACACCGCACCAGGTAAACATCATTAAGGAGTGCATAAGGTCAGTTTATGGAGACGGAGGCACGAAAGAAAGAAAGCCCCATTTATAACGCATTTATTGCCCTGTGTGGCTGTGTACGACATAACATAACTGTAGTTATGTAGATGCCATACTTTGTACCTCGTGCAATTGTTGTGCAATAAAGTTATCACATAACTAGCGGGTGACTACAAAGGGCTGACAACACCGTTGAGGAAGTAGACGACTAATTTCAACATTAAGACTCACTAATATGAATGACCATGCAAACCTATCCTACATAAACATACTGTGTCTGTTGCTCTCCTTTTGCCAAGTACTAGATATGATCAATAAACCTAAATAAGCCATTCATTTGTTAATACTTTCAAGTAGCCACGTACAATTTTGGAAGGTGTCTCTTGTTGAAAAAAATCAATTTAATCTTACAGCACCGTTCCCTCTCCTTTGAAATATAAGTTTAACCGTTCTTCTTCTTGTTCATTCCACACCCTCTCGGAGGTGAAAAAAGTATGTAAGAACAAGAGCCAGAGGGGCGTAGCCTTTTTGACCAAATTTATTGATACTGCTATATACATTTAGATGCCTCAACCAAACGCGTCAATGCCCCGTGGCCCTTTTTGATTAGTGGAATCTACCTTTCTTACGGTCCTTTTCATGAATGTATGCCATCATACATACATTTACTGGTTACTCTTGGACTAATTTTGTGAGTTTTAGGGCATATTTAATGTGTGTAACTTGACGTAATCCTATCCAAAAACCCGAAGTTTGAGACGGTGGGTTATCCAATTCTGGGAAGTCTTAAACAATAGAATGAATGGCAAATGGTTTTGGATTTCCTAATTCTATACAATTACCCGAATTATCCAAAAAGGCGTAATACGAATAATTGGAATCCACTGTATTGTAAAGAACCTACTAATATTTTCGAGAGATGTCAATACAGCATCTCCTTGTTGTAACGATTAACAAATGCCACAACCTCTTTGCCAAATCATCAAATGAACTGTTCTTCACCTGATCACCTCACACGTTCGTTAGGTCAACATTGTACCTAATAAACACCCTCCCGGGTTCACAGGAACACCTAAGCACACAGGTGTAAGTGCACAATATCTCTACTTGCTATGTATTTAAAACCACTAAATGTTCGCAAAAGACAACAGAAACAGTGACCACATTAGCAAGTATGTCCTAACTTTTTCTGGTCGAAAAAAGTTCTGATATTTTCTCTGAAAATTTATGAAATCATCACGCAAAATATTGAAAGGCGCTTTGCCACCCTTCTGTACCTCACGGGACATATGACGGAAGGTCAACTTTTATCAAAGCACATGCGCTGTGCAGCAGTATCTACGTGAGTTGGTTGGGAGAAAAGTGAGACGAGAAACTGGCTGCACATTAATACCTGACAAGAACACCCAAGAGTAACACTGCAACACCTTGTTGGTAACAGCCTGCTGCTCAAAAAGTGAAAACTGTAAGTAGTCGGGACCTTGTTATGTTGTAGTTCATGTCAAGTTTCCTCATCAATAAGCCCATTTTGAGTAATAGCGTTTTTTTACCCTTATCACCTTTTCACATTTAGGCCAAAGTGTGCACGAAATTGGTTTTTACTAATGTGATGATAATTACAATGACATGAGTCTTTGATGTTTAACCAGGATTACTTGAAAAACAGGTCGTATATATAGTCCGGGGCTGTAAATTCTTTGATAAACAAATAAAGAGAAAGTAAAATGTAAAATTGAGGGCACTCTGTACATGAAATGATTGCTTCAAGGGTTGTTAAAAATGTGGCAGTCATTTTGTGAGATAGGAAAGAAACAGTCGTAAATGTGAAAGAAATGTGTCTCCTCCTTTTATCTTTATACTGCGGAGCAACCAATGTGGTGGATTGTAAGTGAAATATACTTTATTGGTTTTGACGTCTAAAGAACGAATAAACTTCATCATTATGGATCTTATAAATAACCAATGTTGCAAATTAACCAATTAATGATACTTTTAGTCAATTGCATATTATCACTGGTAAACACTGTGTTAAGTAGTAAATTGTCAAGTAACTACAACATTTTCCCTGCCAGGTGTTGATACTTCATCCCTTGCACAAAATTAGTAAAAATTAATGCAATTTCCACCCCCATCAAATGCACAATGGCCCAATCTTCACCTTATCACCTCACACGTTCGTTAAGTCCACACCTTACGTGGTAAACACCCGTCTAGGGTTCAGAGGTCAGCAGTAACACGTATGCACAACAGGTGATCTTGATATCCATCTATGTGTTTGTTTTTGATCGGTTCAGAGAAGAAATATCCATTAATCATCACTACAGTGGTTGTATTTCTACTTTTGTGGTCAAACAGGGCCATATGTTTCACTCCGGCAGGTGTTAAAAAGTTAAGTTGAAACATCGCGCAAAAAGCAGAAAGGCCTGCCCACGCTCTCATACCTCACGTGACATTGTGTCTGGCTACTGAGCGGAGAAGAAACAATTCACGAAGAAGGTTTCACCCTAATTTGCACCACTCAAGTGTTAAAGCCGTGAGTAATCATTACCTTGATATGCTGCAGTTTTGAGTTACTCATTTTTCAAATAGACCTTAGCTTGCGCGATTCGATGAAAACTGATAATAAGTTTTCTGTGCAATAGCAAACTCTTCACTTTAACACAGAATAGTTAGATATTAAGGTCCCATGCCAATCCATTGATTTATTTTAAATCATAATGTTACATGCATGTTTTGTGTTTTTGCCAATGGGTACCATGAAAACCAACCCAATGCGCAAGTTAGAGGTGGACACAGTATTGCTTTTGACTGATTTAACTAGAGTTCGGCGACCTCATACCTCCATGAAAATTTAGAGCTTTAGATACATTGAAAAAAATGCTATGATAGAATATTCTCATTAATTATGCAAATGTACTCCTAATTTATGCATGGTGTTGTTCATCATTGACTAACGTACACATGTCACAGTTATAAAATTCCCATTATTAATCATAAAGCGGTTTTGCAATTTTTACATAAATTATGCAAATAAGTTCCTCATTACCATATTTGGTATCTGCTTATATTCCACCTATCGTAATTAACATGTGTTACATGTATTGAAGTCCAGTTATTGAAAACAATGGAACTATTCAATTTCCTCATTAATTATGCAAATTAAGTCCTCATTTGCATAACATGTATATCATTATGAACATCTTTGCCTAAGCTACCCGCACGCCTGAAATGCAGGCAATCCATCGTTTCTTTCTGCAGTTATCCTCTTTGGAGTGTCTTGACAAAAACACCCATGCAGTTCCACAATTAAATGTTAGGGGGCTGAAACTTTCCCCACTTTTTCATGACACCAAAAGCTATCTACCACCTAAATATCAAGACCATAGCATGTCTGGAACAAGAGATACATTGAAAAAAATGCTATGATAGAATATTCTCATTAATTATGCAAATGTACTCCTGTTTTGCATAATTAGTATCTTATCTTGTAAAACATTGTCTAAGGTACCTACATACCAAAAATCATGAAAATCCGTTGTTCCCTTCTTGAGTTATCGTCTTCAGAAGTTTTTGACAAAAATGCCCCTGCTTTCCCAAAACTAGACGCTAGGGGGCCCAAACTTATGTCACGTATTTCTGAGCACAAGAGCTATCTAAAACTTCAAAATCGTGACCATAGCTTGCTCAGAACACGAGATAGCGAACCCGGAAGTTGCGCTGCAGTACCAAGAGAAGCCGCTAGGGGGACCAAAATCTAATCATTTCCAGCTTTCATCACACCCTACCAACACACCAAGTATGAAACCAATCCACCAAGCCGTTCTTGAGTTATTTTGTTTACACACAGACAGACAGACACACAGACACACAGACAAACACAGGGTAAAATATAACCTCCATGACATTTCATGGAGGTAATGACAACCAAAAGCAGATTGTCTATATTGCATTAAATCTGTCCTGACAAAGGAAACAGGTTGATATTAACAAAGAAAGTTACGTGACTATACAACAGTCACGTTATACGCAACGTGACCGAGAGGGCGGAGGCTAGTATTGGGGGAATTTAAGTATCAGTGTTTGTAACGAACATGCCATAAGATGCGACTTGTCATTGGGAATACAAATTTACGTTTTACCGCATTCAGTCCTCAAGTCTTGATGTAACGTATTATCAAAAAGCTCGTCATTACTAACTAACATCAACGTTGAAAAGTCACGTCTAAAACCCCTAGTGTGACGTGTGTGCCATTTTGGCAGGGTGGTACCGTTATCTTTGTACATTGTACCTGGTGCCACCTCCCACTGACGTTTAAAGATCAAGTATTGTTACGGCATTCTCCAAGCAGAAGTTTGGTCGCGGAGGTAGTAGTGGCTGGGATTTTTGAGGGGGAGCGAGCCGGTAAAAATCCAGATTACAATTACAATACGGATTAAGGCTAACTGTGCCTCACATTGTCCCAACATAATGCATAAGGAATGAAAACTGTAGGTAATTGGGCACATCTTATGCTGTTGATTTGTTTATCTTTTACTAGACACCGTATTAGACGGTTTAAAGAGCCTCTGTATCCAATGCAAACATAGGGAACTCAATCTTCTTAACCAGCAAATGGTATGGTTTGAGCTTGATAGTAAAGTTCTTACTTACTAGTTACTTATAGCATGGAGAGACTATAAGAACATGACTTTCATAATGAAATACGTCCGTATACATGGTTATGCATGATGGATGTTGTAACGATAATAACCAGCCCTCATATTGTTTATTGTTATACATTTACTAGACAGCTTCTTAATACTAAGCAATGAAATTTGAAAAAAAAAAATGAATGAAAAGAAACACAAGTTTACAAATCTCGGCAGCGCTGGTATGTTTCTACATTGTATCTGGTGCCACCTTCCACTGGAGTTCAAAGGTCAAGAAGCCAAATAGAGAACAAGAGTTCATACACCTAGGCTTTTATGAAATTTTTTGGGTGTTTATAGATTTATTTTGTCACTTTGTACGTCTTTTCGTAATAGTGCTGGAAGTAGTGTGTATTTTGTATCTTTTTTTTAATGTTCTGATGTAATTATACTACTTCATCTGAATCTTAATGCCATCCCTCCATTATACAAAAGGTATCTTAGTGGTATGGGAAGAAGTTATCAAGTATGAACATAACACACACACACACACACACACACACACACACACACACACAGACAGACATGCTTGCAAGTTCCGTTGAATATGTTTAATCTAGAATGTTCCATTATATTACAAAGTCTGGGCAGCTTGCAGATGCGGACATTACCCTTTTTTTTAAGATCTGTTGTACGGATTATTTGTACAGGCAACGACTTGCATTATCTTGTGTACAAAATATATGGACCGCGTGGCACAGTGGTATTGTGTTCGCCTCATGACCGAGAGGTTGAGGGATCGAATCCGCCTGCCGTGCTGCCGATCTTGTGCCCTTGGGAAAGGCACTTTACACGACTTTCCTCACTTTACTCAAGTGAAAATGAGTCGTCCCTCGGATAGGACGTTAAATGGAGGTCCCGTGTCTGGGGAGAGCCATACCCCGGGCACGTTAAAGAACCCGCCACATGTGCTATGGTGCGGTGTGAGCGGTTCAAAACCTACAGTACATTGGCCGCACCTGGGGCAATTACAGTCGTATTGAGGTCACCTGAGTGGCGCCGAATGGCCGACCCTTGCGATTTAGCCCGGCCTATTGTAAGCTCCTCGCAATTCAGCCCCTGGCTGCAAAGAGTGAGTAGTCGGCCCACCCAATAACAATTACAATAACAATAACAATATTGAGTCAGTTAATAATTACAGTGTCCCAGAGACCGGAGACATAAATGGTTTTATATTTATTTATTTATTTGCAAATCCATGCCCGTAGGCTAATTGCAATGATGCACCTTTCTACTGTAGCTGCTGTAGACTAACATGCGTAAGTGTTATACTGCGTGTGGTTAATTAGTTTTTTTTCGGATACTTTGAGTCAGCATTTCAGAGCTTGAATGACTTCACTGTGATGGTAACAATGTAACAAAACTTTAATGCACCAGGAGACCACCATCACCAACCCATGTACCAAATATCATGATCGCGATTGCACGGTTTGTTCGAGATATAGCGCCGGAAATGCCCCTCGCACACACACACATGCTACTGAAAACTATGCACGTTCTGTTTATAGGTACATCCTTGGAATGACACCCACTCTCTATGGCTACGAACTGTCGGAAATAGAAAATATAATGTGTTGACAAGCGACAGAGACTATATTAAGTAAATCATAGTGTTCTTTGATTGCATAAAACAGGGCCAAGCCATTAGGGTTTAGCTGGTGTAAGTGTATATGTGAGTGAACGTGTGCTATATAATGCACATGTGTGTTCTCGCGTGAATGTGTACCTGTGCGTGTGTGTGTCTGCAATATGTGCGTGTATATTTAATGCTGATAGGCTGCGACAAAACTTGAAAACATTTCATAGGTCTATCTATCGGTCGGCCGCAAGGCGGGCGACTGCAAGTCTCCATTGTTTCTTGTCGGCAGCCAGGGTTTTGATCTGCCCCGGTGTAAGTAGGCCGCTTTCGTCCCCCAGCAGCTGCTGTATGTACTGCAGGTAGGACATGGGTTGGCGACCTCGCCTGCGTTTGCCATGTGATGGTAAGTACAGCGAATAGAGACAGGCGGGCTCGTCCTCAGGCATTCGCAGTACGTGACCCAGGTAGTCCAACTGTCTTGACCTTACATGCTCAATCAAGGGTTTTGTGTTGGTCAGTTTGTAGATTACAGAATTAGGCACCCGGTCAAGCCTCTTGATGTTTAACATGACACGGTAACAAGATGTTGCAAACGAGTTAATTCTGCACTCCATCACCTTAGTAATAACCCAGGATTCACATCCATAAGTAAGTACTGAAACACACGAGGCCTTAAACAGTCTTACTTTAACAGCAATAGGGATACTATTACTTCTCCATAGATGTTCTAAGTCCCAGAAAGCTACCCATGCTAAAGCTCTACGCTTCTTAAGGTCACTACTTGTTGAGGCCATCATAGAGCCAAGGTATTTAAAATCCTGTACATGCTTAATCGGTTTGTCATACACAAGAAGTGGGGGAATTGGATTGTCATTATAACACATGTATTCCGTCTTAAGGACACTAACAACAAGACCTAAGTCGGATGCTGCAGTAGCAGTTTTAGTGAGTTGTTCTTGTGCTCTTGGACCCGATGACTCTAATAGAGCAATATCATCGGCAAAATCCAAATCATTTATCCGCTTAGCCGGGTATCGACTGGACGCTCTGGGGTGAGTCACAATACCTGAGTCGGGTTCTACTGTGGCCCTCCTCATAAGATAGTCAATGAGAATGATAAAGTGAAAAGGTGCCAAGACATCACCCTGTAGGACTCCAGAAGACACCTGGAAGCACTGTGACACATGCCCATCAACCATGACAACACTCTTAGAGCTACTGTACAAAACACTTATGGCCTTTACCACTGGTTCAGGGATGCCATAGTGGCGTAATACGGCGAACATAACTTCCCTGTCTATACAGTCAAACGCTTTCTTAAAGTCAATAAAAGTTACCCATAATGGCAGTTGTTGGTTTTTCAGTACTGCAGCAGAACTGAATGAATCCTAGCCATCCATGTTTGCTCTCTGCAGGAGTGATGGTTACGGAGAAAGAGGAGGCTGTCGTAGCCATGTATAACTACGAGGCGCAGCTGGACTAGGATCTGGACGACAGCAGGGCGTCCTTGTGGCGCGTTGAACGCTGCGTGTCTCCGAACCCCTTTAAACGGAAGAACAGTCAAGAAGGGAAATCCATCAAGGACATATTTGAAATTAAGAACAAAGTGCAGCGAAACCAGGGAGCAAGATAAACAGGAGTCGCATCAACCAAACATCATGGCCACGGTGAAGTTGACGGAGACTGGGAATGGCAGCCGGAACGCGGCGGTTATCTGTGTGGTCAAAACTTTGTGGTCTTACACGGCGCAAGACAAGGACGAGCTAAGTTTCGAAGAGGGGGAAATGTTAGACATTATAAAAATTATTGAAGACTGCCCGTGGTGGAAAGCGAGAAACCAGCATTGGGAGACGGGACTGGTACCGGCAAACTACGTCCAGGTTGGTGCAAGTGTGTATGTGTGAGTGTGTATATGTGTGAGTGTGTATATGTGTAAGTGTGTCTGTGTGTGTGCGTGAGTGAGTGTGTGTATGTGTATGTGTGAGTGTGTGTATGTGAGTTAGTGTGTCCGTGTGTGCCTGTTGTGGATTGTGTGTCAGTATAAGAGAGAGAGGGGAGTGAAGCATGTGTTTACATGTATGAGTTGTCAGCGGGCGCATGCGTGTGTCCTTTCATGCTTTCATGTCCATCGACTGCATGTCAGGGATAGGGATAAATGGGGAACAACCCTTA
The DNA here is from genome assembly GCF_000003815.2 of Branchiostoma floridae. Classification (NCBI taxonomy): domain Eukaryota; kingdom Metazoa; phylum Chordata; class Leptocardii; order Amphioxiformes; family Branchiostomatidae; genus Branchiostoma; species Branchiostoma floridae. Next base: position 576,207 of record NW_023365789.1, read on the forward strand.
GTATTATGTTCCAAGGCTAATATGGGGTATGGGGATCTGGATAAGTTAGATAGGATATGGGTTTGTGTGTGTTGTGTTTGAATTTTTGAAAATAAAATTTATAATCAAAAGCAAAAAATAAAGAATGAGTGAAACTGAAATAATTGATTTAAGTTTATTTGATTTGCACCACCCAAGCCGTGAATAATCATTACCTTGTTTTGCTGCAATTACTCACTTTTCAAATAGATCTTGCGTGATTCGATGAAAACTGAGAATAATTTTTCTGTGCGATAGCACGCTGTTCACTTTTACACAGAGTGTGCCTATCCATTAATCTATTCTTAATCAGTATATGTTACATGCATTTTTTTCTGTTTTTGCCAATTGGCACCATGGAAATCAACTTGCCCAATGCGCAATTTAGAGGTTGACACAGCGTTGCTTATCCCTGATTTAATGACAATCAAAAACAGATTTTCTACATCTGTGTCAAATACTGTCATAAATCTGCCCTGAATAAAGGAAAAAAGATTAACATTAACACAGTAAAACAAGTGCTTTTAAAAAAGCTGGCATTTTGCCAATGTTTGCGTGTGTGAACGTTTTTTTCTAGTTATTAGAATGTCATATAAATAGAACAGAGTAACTAAACCTGATATTGGCGCATGGAGAGATTCACATATGTGCCTGAACTGCAGCAGATCTAGACGCCACCTGTTAAAATTTGCGTGAACTGCAGCAAATTTCACTACACATTGCCTGTTTTTGAGTGAGCTCTGTTGCGGGGCATTTTTAAGTTTTTTTATTTTTTATTTTTATTTCTATTCGCCAAAAAACGAAGCGGCGAATCCGTTAACCAAAGAAATAAATTGGTGTGGCCAAATGGATGTAAAAATTTGTATTTTAATGGATGTAAAAAAAAAAAAAAGTTGAAAAAAATCTACCTCCCCGGATTCGAACCGGGTGCATTGGTTTAGAATGTGCTAGTGCGAACATGTTGAAGAAATGCCTGTTTTAACAGGTATACAAATGTTTGGCATGGATTGAACAGGTCCGTTCATCTCAACATCTCAACATCGCAACGGCGACTACACTGGCCAGAAGGCATTTTGCGACTGCAAGTCGCAAAATGCAAAAAGGTAGGTCAATATCCCATAGGTAGGGTAAGGCCGTTATCTTTGTACATTGTACCTGGTGTTTAAAGATCATTTAGGATTACATTGTTCTCCAAGCAGAGGTTGGGTCGCGGAGGTAGTAGTGGCTGGGATTATTAAGGGGAGCGAGCCGGTAAAATCTCTGCCACTAATATCTTCGCGAGCGAAACTTTGCTTAAAGAATAGGGACACAAGGGTAAAGTTTAAAATTACTCTTCTATTTATTCGAAAACGTTAACGGTTCGCAAAGAACAAATAGTGATCACTACAGCTGTATGTCAACCTTTGGCCAGGGAATTTTTGTCAGGACATACTACAAGGCGTAGCCACTATTGCGTACGTAGGTTACCTTTTTTCATAAGGGCGCATGCGATGTCCAGTATGTCCGGCAATATGTTTGTGATTAGAAAAGTACGCCCAGTTGTTAGAGAGAGAAGTGACATGATGAGAAAGTAACTGTACATGTTTTGCAAGACAAGGTTAACCCTCAAACCACCGGACCTTCTTTGTGACGTAGATTACCGTATGGAGTCAAAACTGACCCCATAACGTTTTGTACAAATACAGTTTTTTGTGACTCTTTTTGTGATTTGTATGTATGTATAGCTTCATTAATCTATGTGGGACAATTTGACATGATTAGGTGAGAATAATTCTATGCCATTGTCATAATTTATGCAAAAGATCATGAGGACCACATTTTGCACTAACGCTGTTCAGACCGGGCAAGGTTTTTTTTATGCCTACACCAACTTCAAAGTCACATAGCCCCTGAATAGCTTATGCTAGGGCCACCAAACTTGGTCCCTTTTTAAGAAATTGTTAATAGCAAGCAATTCAAGTGAAAAAAAGTTCATCATTTTTTATGTTGCCATGGCAACGGAATTCTGATAGGCATATTTTTTAAGTAATTTTCAAATTTTGGCTTAAACATTCAAGTTTTAAGGTTTTCTTGGCAAACCACACTTGTTTATGACATCTTATAAAATTTAACGTAAATTTCCTGATTCAGTATTCATAATTTATGCTAATTTGATGATGTCATCAGTCAAAATCCAAGATGGCGGCCAATTTAAGCTAAATTACGTGATATAACAAATGGCGTCGTGATATAACATGATAAAGCCATACCAATTTAATTAAAAAAAAAAACTGCAACAAGTCTGGATTCAGGTCCAGAGTTTCAGGTTGGTAATTCCAGACCTGAAACCATGGTATATATGTGGCAGAATACTTATCCAGTTACAATTACATGAAAAATTTGGTAGCGGGAGCATGGTAAAGTCCCATTTATGCAAATGAACCTACCTACATGAGCATGTTAACACATGTTAATGTGACATGCATTACTATAGGTTAGTATACATTACCATAGGTTTTCACAACCACACAGACACTCTTATGTACTCTCAGTCATCCTACCTGTGTATGATAGATCCTCATGCATACCTGGGCATTCCCATTCATCCTACGCATCCTCATGCATCCCTGGGCATTCCCATTCATCCTACGCATCCTCATGCATCCCTGGGCATTCCCATTCATCCTACGCATCCTCATGCATCCCTGTGCATTCCCATTCATCCTACGCATCCTCATGCATCCCCGTGCATTCCCATTCATCCTACGCATCCTCATGCATCCTCTTGCATCCCTGTGCATTCCCATGCATTCATCCTACGCATTCCCGTGCATCCAGATTCATCCTACGCATCCCCGTGCATTCCCATTCATCCTACGCATCCTTATGCATCCCCGTGCATTCCCATTCATCCTACGCATCCTCATGCATCCCCGTGCATCCTTATTCATCGATCCTACGCACCCTCATGCATCCCTGTGCATTTCCATTCATCCTACGCATCCTCGTGCATCCCTGTGCATTCCCATTCATCCTACGCATCTTTATGCATCCCCGTGCATCCTTTTTCATCCGATGCATTCCCGTGCATCCCCATTCATCCTACGCATCTTCGTGCATCCCCATTCATCCTACGCATCCTTATGCATCCCCGTGCAACCCCATTCATCCTACTG
>NW_023365789.1:581073-582208 GCF_000003815.2 Branchiostoma floridae
CCGGAGATGCATGAGGATGCGTAGGATGAATGGGGTTGCACGGGGATGCATGCGGATGCGTAGGATGAATGTGGATGCACGGGAATGCGTAGGATGAATAAGGATGCACGGAGATGCATGAGGATGCGTAGGATGAATGGGAATGCACGGGGATGCATAGGGATGCGTAGGATGAATGGGAATGCCCAGGGATGCATGAGGATGCGTAGGATGAATGGGAATGCACAGGGATGCATGAGGATCTATCATACACAGATAGGATGACTGAGAGTACATAAGAGTGTCTGTGTGGTTGTGAAAACCTATGGTAATGTATATTAACATGTTAACATGCTCATGTAGGTAGGTTCATTTGCATAAATGGGACTTTACCATGCTCCCGCTACCAAAAATTTGCATGTAAGCATACATTTTATATCTAATTTCAACAATACAAATGCAAAATGATGTGCAATCAGTATTACAGAAGTACACACCGTAATAAAGCTTAACAGTTGTAATAAATCATCATAGTAAATCATTAACAACATTAAAAAACTTTTAAAAAGGTTGAAAAACTTTTTCAGCATAGTATAATGTCTAATGTAAGTTAGCAACAACAACAAGAAAATGACTTAATTTCACCCAAAAAATGTGTGCCTGAAACATCTGATTCATTATTCTCTTTGTGAAAGCTGCAGTTTAAGCAAAAAACGCTAGAGAATGAAATTGCAGCTCATTTACATACTTGTGACTGGCTACATGCTACCCTTAGGCGGCTATTTTGGTTTGCCGCATCGTCATTTTTCGGCACAAATTTCACGATCTATTGGTGGTTTTCGATGATTAACAACACAAAGGAAAACATAAGCAGGTGATATTTGTTTTTGCATGTCCAGTACTTGTTTCAGAAGTTTTGTTTAACTGAGCCGAAGTTTGTCCAACAACTTGTGGGTAACGGGGCCATGTAACTCTCACGAACATGCAAATGAGTTCTCATGAACATGCAAATAACCTCATGGCAATTTCAATTTTTTTTTTTTTTTAATTGGGAAAAATAGAAGCGGCGATTTCGAGAACCAACAAATTAAATTGGTATGGCCTAATGACACAAAAGTGTTACCATAATTTCGTTGCACATGTACATCATTCTCTG
>NW_023365789.1:582317-595270 GCF_000003815.2 Branchiostoma floridae
GATAACTTAATCAACAATGAGCCAATCTAAAAAAAAAACGTATTCGAGTCTGTCCTACCCAAAATGTTCCTAAATTGCCGAGCCATTACTCATAATACTTAACTGTGTGCATGTGTGTGTGTGTCTGTCTGTGCGTGTGGATATGTGTGTGTTTGTGCCTTGCTTGCATATCAGCTATAATAATGCGCGTTTGAAAGAGTTTTATAGCTACAGATTTTTGTATGTTATGCAGAAAATAACCAACATGGCGGGCCTGAACCTCCAGCCTCAGACCGTCAATGGTCTCCTTACACTTGACCTGAGTAACCAGGGTCTGACGTCCATCCCGGAGGAGGTGTTTGATATCACTGACCTGGAGGTTCTAGATGTGTCCAAAAACAAACTAACCAGCATCCCGGAAGCAATCGGTCGTCTGCGGAAACTTTCCCGTTTGCATGCTGACGGCAACATGCTGACAAGTTTGCAACAGGCGATCGGTTCCTTGCAGAAATTGACACATCTGTACGTTAATCGTAACAAACTTACCAACTTGCCTCCTGGCATAGAAAAGCTACAGAAATTGACATTACTGTCCATTTGTGGTAATCAGCTGACAGAGGTGCCCTCAGGGATCTATTTGCTGCCAAACCTTGAGTTCTTAGTCGTCAGTAATAATAAACTCACCGCCTTCAATCCTGGTGTGGAAAAGCTGAAAAAATTAAGAAAACTGTTCATTAATGGTAATCAGCTGACAGAGGTCCCAGCAGGAGTCTGCTCGCTCCCTAACCTTGAGCTGTTAGATGTCGATAATAATAAACTCTCCACCTTCCCTCCTGGTGTGGAAAAGCTGCAGAAACTGAGAGAACTGTACATTAATGATAATCAGCTGACGGAGGCACCCTCGGGTGTTTGTTCGCTCCCTAACCTTGCAGTGTTAAATGTCAGTAATAACCCCATCAGACGTCTCCCCGATGACGTCACACAACTCACCAGGCTGAAGACTCTCAGTGTCCGCGGCTGTCAGTTTGATGAGTTCCCCAGACAGGTGCTGCAGCTGAAGACACTCGTGGTACTGTATGCTGGTGGCTGCAAGTTTGACATTGTCCCAGATGAAGTGGGAAGCTTACAACACCTGCAGGTCTTGGCATTGGACAAAAACCTCCTCAGAACCCTGCCGAGCACTATGAGTCACATGCACAATCTGCGGGAGGTCTACCTCCATGGCAACAAGTTCAACACTTTCCCAGAAGTCCTGTGTGAACTACCTGCCATGGAGAAATTGGACATAAGTAACAACAACATCACCAGGCTCCCAACCGCCCTTCACCGAGCAGACAAGCTGGAGGTCTTGGATGTGTCTGGAAACCCCCTGACATACCCTCCACATGACGTGTGTGAACAAGGAACCGGCGCCATCTTGGCCTTCCTGAAACAGAAGGCTGAGAACCTCCAGCTTCAAACCGTCCGCGGTTGCCTTCAAGTTGACCTGACTGACCAGGGCCTGACGTCCATCCCGGAGGAGGTGTTTGATATCACTGACCTGGAGGTTCTAGATGTGTCAAACAACGAACTAACCAGCATCCCGGAAGCAATCGGGCGTCTGCACAAACTTTCCCGTTTGCACGCTGACGGCAACATGTTGACAAGTTTGCCACAGGCGATCGCTTCCATGCTGGAATTGACACATCTGTTCATTAATGATAACAAACTTTCCACCTTCCCTCCTGGAGTAGAAAAGTTGCAGAAATTAGCACACTTGTTCATGAATGATAACCAGTTGAGAGAAGTACCACCAGGAGTTTGCTCTCTGCCTAACCTTGAGGTGTTGTGTGTCCGCAGTAACAACCTTTCCACCTTCCCTCCTGGTGTGGAAAAGCTGCAGAAACTGAGGGAGCTGTACATTCACGATAATCAGCTGACAGAGGTCCCACCAGGGCTTTGCTCGCTGTCTAATCTTGAAGTGTTTATTGTTATAAACAATGAACTTTCCACCTTACCTCCTGGCATGAGTCAGCTGCTCAAGCTACGGGAGATCCTACTCGGCAACAACAAGTTCGACACGTTCCCAGAAGTCCTGTGTGAACTACCTGCCATGGAGGAACTGGACATACGGAACAACAACATCACCAGGCTCCCAACCGCCCTTCACCGAGCAGACAAGCTGAAGGACTTGGATGTTTCTGGAAACCCCCTGACATACCCTCCACAGGATGTGTGTAAACAAGGGACCGGCGCCATCATGGCCTTCCTGAAACAGGAGGCTGAGAAAGGTTAGATAATTGTATCCAAACCTTGGGAGCGGGGGAGAGAATAGCTAGCTGCTGATGTTTGCTCTCTTTACACTACATGATTATGAGTACGAAAATGAACTACTATATCTAACACTCTTATTTTGAAAAGAGGGTCTGCATGGGGTTTCCCGACAACGATTTACGCTAGCCTGGAATCCAGCCGTATTGTGATTTGGTCGCTCCCCTGAGGTACGCTTCCTGCCAATACGACTGGCCTTCGTTACCATTCGAACGATCGGCATTTCAATATTCGCACACTTTATGTGCGCGATTTCTGATTGGCTGTTAGCACCACCAAGGTGGAAATCGAACACAAACAATCATGTTTACAGTTTGTAATCGAACGGAACACTACTTCTATCTTTCGACTCATTAGTGACGTAAGGGCCGATTGTTCCAATCCTAACGAAGGCCAGACGTGTTGGCAGGAAGCAGAGCGACCAGAGCACAACACGGCTGGATTCCAGGCTAGATTTACGCTGAATTCAGAAAAAAAAACCTTCGTATTGCGCAAAATAAAGGAAGGCAATTACGATAAATTTGGTCGCCTAGCTACGAATTACGTAGATAAGATACTTTTCCCTACAAATTACAGGAAATAAAAATAGGCTGCCTACGACTTATTAGTAGTAAATGAGCATGCAGACCCTCTGAAAACGTCTACCGCTAACTTACTTAAACGTTGCTGGTACGAAGAAGACACTAACAGCCGCCTGCCTTTTCATTTGATTTTATGTATCAGATCTTTGTGATATGAATCTGTTTGCCACAGAAGGAACAAAAAAAGCTCGACCAGAAGAGAAGGGCTCGGCAGCAGGGAAAGCAACTGAGGATGCTAAAGGTGGGTAAATGATCATGACGTTTTTTGAGCATATTCCACAGATTTTACTGATATTCTGAACTTTTGTTTAGGAATGACGTCCTATCCCTCACAATTAAACAACTGCACATGTTTAGTTACATTATCAAAGGCAATTTGAAATAAACAGAACAGATATAAACAACCAAACTAAATATAAATCAAGAATTCTTACCTTCTTTAATGTCCGAAGCTGAGATTTTTGAGTTTCTTCCTAGAGTCTTTGGAAATGGACCGATCCCGTCGAACGCCATATCGAACAAATAGAACCCCCTATTCTATATCGAACACCTCCGTCAAAACTGCCCCATTGGGCAGGAATGGCTATTTTTGACGGAGGTGTTCGAAATAGAACCATGATCGAACAGGAGGCGGGGTTTGGGGATCGGTCCACTGTCTCATCTCGTCATCTGTTTCAAGAACTATTACAAGAAACAAAGCAAAACAAAACTAACTTGGAAATGGCCGCCAAAACGGAAATGCCTAAAAGTATTTTCTCAGGGTATGTCTCCGTTTTAGTGCATACATATACTGTTACTGTCTATTATTCATGGCAGAATGATGTCACTTATAGACAAAAAGGGCATTGTTATAATCTAAACAACTGCGCGTAAAGGTGTCCAATATTCATATTCAATGTTACTAACTAGGACATTTCAAAATTAAAAACAGTTCGACATGAAGGTGACATGATGGCGACCGCTGCAGAGACCGAACTGGATAGGAAATTAAGAGGAAGATGGGAGAAAAGTGCCCGGATGCAGCAACAAGTCAGCCAACAAAAGGATCAGACTGTAGAGAGAATTGACATCAGCAAATGTGATTAGAATTTAATAACATTTTGATACACATTTGTAGTTTCTAGAAATATAGATGTGTTATGCGGATCGTGTCTGTTACTTTACTGGTTCGTATCCAATAACTATACATTTATCATTTGGTATCCGAAGGTGCGACACCTGTTCAACCCCAGACAACAGAGATAGATGAGACACAGATATCGACTAGTGAGGCACAGAAGCGGCCTGTGCCGGTCACATTGAAACTGACCGGAGATGACACAGCACAATATGAGAAGGAACTTGAGAAGAAAGGCACGGCAGCAGGCAAAGAAACTGATGAACTTCGCAATGCACAGGTCACAACTGTCGGTAAAGGTCGGTAACATAAAATTCGGTAGTTATATACAACAGGTTCTATTAATGTTCTGAACTTTCGTAAAAGCGATAACATCTCATCTTTTGCTGTGTCACACAGTAGAAGGACTTCACTTGTTGCAAGGTAGTTACAAATTCTAAGGGATAATTAGCTTGTTATTCTTGATCTGGCCATTCGGTCCGCCATCTTGGATTTTGGGCTGATGACGTCATCAAATTAGCATAATTTATGCATATATAATTATGAAAGATATGCTGAATAATATAAGATTTTATTTATGTAACAAAATCGCAGTAATATAGCAAATAGATGTGAAAAATACGTAGTTAGAACCAAAAATAGTGATTTTTGGCAAAACTGCCTGTCAACAAACGGTTGCCATGGCAACCAAAAAATGGCAAATTTGTCAAACTTCGCAAAATTGTTGCCAACAATATTTTAGGAAAACTCACCAAATTTGGTGGCTCTAGCGTAAGCCGTTCTGGCGTTATAGGACATCGAAGTGGGCGCGGGCCTCAAGAGCCCCGCCCCCCCGGTCTGAATAGGGTTAAAATGTAGGTCATGTTTGTTAACAAAATTAAGCAAAGCGTGTCTTAAAATATTTCGTCATTCAGGTTTCTATTATTTCATACACGAAAGCTAGTGTCTAATATTCACGCCAAAAGGATGTATCTATAGTATAGTATCTATGTTCAATCTAACCAGCTGCACGTAAAGGTGAAGTTGACGTCATGGGGACCGCTGCAGAGACCGAACTGGAGAGGAAGTTAAGGGAGAGAAGGGAAAAAAGTGCCCGAATGCAGAAACAAGTCAGCCAACAAAAGGACCAGGCTGTAGAGGAAATGGACACTAGTACAGGTGATGGCCATTTACAAAACATTTCAGGCAAAACTTGCAATAGAGTCTGAGATAGATAACGTAACAATAGAACTCTGAAACAAGGAAATATAATGCATGCACACATGTTAGAGCAGCTTACATAATTCACGTGCACAGTTACATGTTGCTAACGATTGTTCCTCACATTGACATTAACTACTTACTTACATTAAGCCCAACAATAATCGCGGGTAAGATCACTCCTCGCCATGGATGGAGATGGTGCTAGCAGAGGCTACAGATCAAGAAAAACCTATATAAAGATTTCACACAGTGAAGCCTGGTACTTGCAATCACCACCGTGCCAGGCAGGGAATTCCACTCTGGAATGGTTCCAAGAAAGAATGAGTATTTGTATGCGTTAGTTCGTGCGAAGATGGGCTGATATTTGAGGTGCACGTGGTGACTCCCCGGGTACGCCCTTGGGCAGGTTTGAGTAAGTCCTGTGTGTCTATATTAATCCTATTATCTATAAGTTGATAGAAAAAGGTGAGGCGGGCGTTCCTTAAACCACCAATAAGCAAAGCAAATAGACACATAAAAATCTTTTATCCCAAGAACTCTATCCATGTCCACGTAAAGCTTCTTTTTCATTTAATTGTTTTGTTGTCATATTTTAAGCCTTTGTAGGTAATATTGTTTTATGCTGTATGCATTTGAAGTCATTGCAATGGTGTGCGAGACAGAATCTGAGTGATGTAAAAACCAATACAATTTAGTCCCAACTACAATGATGATTAAGCAATAAAGTTTGAAAGCTCTTACAACTGGGTACTGATCTGTTCTCATCTTCTAATGCCCTTAGGTGCATCACCGGTACGACCCAGTGCGACAGGGCGAGTATCATCAGGGGCTGATGTGGCACAGAAGCAACCGGCCACAAGAACAATGGCTGAGGACAACACTGCGCAAGGTAATCTCGTCTCATTATATTTTTTATCACTAACGAAATGTGACTTCAAAAAGACATCCAGTCGATCCGTTTAGTCAGGATGTTTTGTCATCAACAACGTTTGATAAGTGGCGTTGTTCTCCTGACACTAATATAGCATCTACACCCACGAAACCTGTCTCTTATATGTCAGATAAAGACCTGAATCTGGCGTTCAGTCGTCTGGCACTGAAAGTCAAACCAGCCGAATGGAAACACATCGCACGGCAGCTTGGCTTCAACAATCAGGAGGTTAAAGACGTCGAGGTATGACTATGATTTAAACAAATTCTTTGATTATGACCTTGAATTATTCTGGCTAGACTGAACAATACATTTTACCTTATGATTTAGGAAAGCAGTCTACAAATGATTAAACTAAGAAAGATCATAGTTATAATCGTGGAATAATGGTTTGTTTTATAGATCCTATATTTCTCTTATACACTTCTACCAGGTTCATTATGATATGTGTTTATATATAAAAGTCCGTAAGTCCTGACGAGCCGATGTACGAGACGCTGGTAAGATGGAGAGAGCGAGCCGGTCCTGCTGCCAGCCTGGCTGTACTGGAGCGGTGTCTGAGGGACCTGGACCTGCACCAGTTGGCAGACCAGATCATCAGGACGGCTACGGTCAGATCAGTTTGTGTACAGTTTGTTATCATCAATGAACCATAGGCTAATATAGGACGGCTAGGGTCAGATAATTAAGTGTATCTTTAATAGTCAGGAATAAATCATATTCTTTGTCCCAAGGTAAACAATGCCCTGCTGTCTGTTGGCATTATCGGTAGCATCGTAGCGGCTGTAATCAAAGTGTAAATTACACATTGGAAGAAGACCTTGCTAGTTTGTTCTCATTGCAGTTCTTAGGAAAGGATAAGGCTGAAATAAAATAAAGAACTGTTGCCAATGTGAATAAGCTTTTGTGTGTCTATCAGAGCCCGACTCGTAGAGGCCAAGAACCAGAAGAAAGGGGAGCCGTTGGAGGCCAGCTGCCTGGCGAGGTGCAGAGCAGGTGAGTGATCTGTACTTCACGCTCCAGATATTTCCAGTATACTTTTTGGTAGAGCATTACGTATAACGTCAAATACGAACTGTATCTTTGATATCATTTTGGCTTCAATTGATAGGTTTTGTTAATTTTAACTTCCATACATGTTCAATACATCATATTCTCCAACAGATACCCCAGCGTGACGATTGACCGCAGGTTCCCTATTGTGGAGTCTTTACGCCTGGAGGAACAGTCCATTCTCGGCCGTGGGGGGTTCGCCTACGTGACGAAAGCCCGACATCTGGACTGGAGACAGGACGTGGCCGTCAAATGTCTGTTTACTCGCAAAATTGAAGGAAGGTCAGAGTTTCTTGTGTTTTCCTTTTGACGTTAAACAGTGTCTTTTTGAAAGAAGCTTTCTCTTCATAACGTCAAATGGTCATGTGTCGGTACATCTAAAGACTGCAGCCAAGGCTGTTGCCATGGTAACGACACGTACAACAGCATGCCCTACATGCGAATCGGCTTGCACACGTCTTGTACTGCGTGCGTTTGATAATTATGATAGTTCCCAAGTTGAGCACTCGCTGCTAGCTGTACAGGTTATAACAAGGACGTCGTGTAAGATTTTATAATAAAATATAATAGTGGGGAAAGAGGTGTCCTGTCTGCAAAATTTCAGGTAGCGCAGTGGGTTTAAAATCACGTTGCACCAAGCAAAATATTCCAGGCCCTCACGATGCGCCAAGCCCTGTGGCAGTCGTCTTTTTTCCTTCTAAGCAAATTGAACATTGTCGACAAAGACTTTGATCTCCAAACACACCTACATGTATTTGCTGACGATGTACAGCGAGAGGAAGCGAACATGAAACGAGGAAAGCTGAATTCACAAGTCTCACTGGCCGTTTCACAGACGGCACTTTGTCACAAGTCATCTTCCAGAGCGTTCCAAATTATGAAAGAAAATAGAAAATACGCATTTTCACGTCATTTTTTGCGGTAAAATCTGAGGGAAAATACCGACACGTGTTGGTGCGCAGATGTTGACTAGATATACAGGTACGCTAAATTTTGTCACCGTGACTGAATGGTAGCATTGCAAACCGGAAGTAACGTTACATTTTACGTCGCATTTTGGTAACTATATCGGCTTCATGCCTTTGCCGCGCCTGCTTCAAAAGAAAGGAAAACAAATTTGACTGATATTTTCTCCGCCCACGTGCACCTCTATTAATACAAGCGTTAAAACGGTAAATGAACACCGTAACATCAATATTTTGACAACGTTGTAGCGGTGTTAAACAGAGATAGAGTCAAAGGCGCGGCAGTGAAATATTACTGAGCGAATTTTCAGCATGTGGAGCGGCGAGCCACCGACTTTTTTTTTACCATGCCGGGCGCCGAAGTCGGGTGCGAGGAGTCTCAAGCTTGTGGAGGTCTGGGGAAATTTTGAAATCTTGACTCTCTGAAACGTCAATTTCCGGCATTTTGAGGGACAAATTTTGCTGGTAGTCCGATCAAAATTTTTTCCTAGGCCCTTCCCCCGGCTCAATTTATTTCCTAGGCCCTACCGCCACCCCCCCCCCCCCCTCCCCTGACGACCGCCCCCCCCGCTGAATATCGACCAGTCCCTTAAACGTTTGTACGTATTAGAAATGTAACAGCATTTTAATATATGCGACGTGAGTGATCTAACTATTTAGAGACACTCTGTGCAAGTTGTGGAACGGCACCAGAACCATTTTCAAATTTGTATCTGTTAACTACAAGTAGTACAAGCTACTATAGAACCGATGCTTGTGCTTTCTTCTCGCTCTCTGCTAAGAAAGCACTGTTCAATTGTGCTTCTTTACGTTTTAGTTAAAACAGTCGTTATAATTGCTCAACTTGATAAAACAGTTCTATATAGGCTTGTTTTGGAGATATATCCACCATCCAAACGAATAAATAATACATAGCACTTGACGAAAATGTAGGTATCACACCGGAGTTTATGAAGATAAAGTTAAAATTATGATAGAAAGCTGCAATGATTCGAACAATTTTACAATAACACAAATGGAATTTTTCGAAGCATTGCAGCTTTCCATCATAAATTTAACTCACTCAATCCTAGCACAAAATAGATTCCATTCAACTCTGCACTTCAACTCAATTGATTACCGCTGTGCCAAATTATCGATTGATTACTACTGTGCCAAAGTCTGCACTTCCACACGTTTAACCATACTCTACCATTGTGGTTACAGACAACACTTCATTTCCAGTCATTTATAAACTACCCTCTTCCACCATTTTATTATCAACATTTAAGGCTGCGTTGCCAGCTTTTTTTAAAGCATTTCTTGTTACACTTGAAGTGAGCAAGAACTGCTCTACTCCGAGGCAAGGAAACTGAACCTGGGAAGCCGATCCGACCACGTCATCAGTCTGCTGGGGGTCTGTCTGGACCCAAACTTCGCCATCGTGATGCCCTACATGGAGAACGGCTCTCTGGCCGGGCTGCTGCGGGATGTGGACGTGCCCTGGGCCCTGAGGTGGAGAATGGCGCACGAGATCTCCCTGGGGATGACTTTCCTGCACTGCCAGAACCCACAGATTCTCCACTGTGATCTGAAGGCAGAGAACGTTCTACTAGATGGGGACTTCCGTGTAAAGGTAGGTATAGCCTCACTCGTTGCCAATGTTGAACGAAGTACCGCTAAACCTACATGGGTGCTTCCCATATACAAATTACGTTGATTCTAACAGATCATAACTTAGAGTAGGATTATACAAGTTACTAAAATCTAGACGGGGGTAGCACTCCCCCGGCACCAGAGATGGCATAGGGTTAAATCAAGGTTAACAATATGCAAAGACAATCTCCACCTCTGGATAAAATTCCGAGATTATTTGTGTCACTTCGTTCTGCCAGTTCAGAGTTATGACTGATGGATGTCACTTGGAATGCTAGGGAGTAATCTCTGATTCTTATCCAGTGTCTCAAAATTGTCTCGAAACTTTGAATGGTTCAAAGGTCTGCGATGCTCTTTCTCCAGATTTCAGACTTTGGCCTGTCAAAGTGGAGGACAAAATCTCGGGTTGTCACGACAACGAGTCCAGTAGGTGGTACAATAACGCATTTGCCGCCGGAGTACTTTCTGGATATAAACGCCGTTCCGACCAAGGAGTTTGATGTCTACAGGTACCGACGTTTTTGTGACGTTGAGTTGAAAATCACGTAACCAACATCGTTATTTACACGTACTTATTAGCATTTGAATGTATGCATACTAGTCATTTGCATATATGGGACAAAACCATGCTCCCGCTACCCCTTGAAGTAAATAGCTTGACTCCTCAAAGTTCACAGAAAGATTTGAATGGTTTCAGCTTTGGCGTGCTGCTGTGGGAAATTATTACAAGAACAGATCCATATGGAAGTGAGTACAGGATCTTTGTATTTTCTCTTCTAAACTTTTCTTAAAACAGAATCTACTACTAAAATTTTCTTTACTTCTGAAGTAATCCACATCATTTCATTGAACGCGTATGGAACGTCTCACAGTCTCTTTACCAGTTAATATGATCTTGCATTCGACATACGTTCCTAGGTGAAAACGATGTAGATTTGAAAAAAATCTGTTAATGGTTCCTCGTACACTGGCAATTATGTATCTATTATAATGCTACTTGGTGTAGGCAGTTATGTATCTATTATAATGCTACTTGGTGTAGGCAGTTATGTATCTATTATAATGCTACTTGGTGTAGGCAGTTATGTATCTATTATAATGCTACTTGGTGTAGGCAGTTATGTATCTATTATAATGCTACTTGGTGTAGGCAGTTATGTATCTATTATAATGCTACTTGGTGTAGGCAGTTATGTATCTATTATAATGCTACTTGGTGTAGGCAGTTATGTATCTATCATAATGCTACTTGGTGTAGGCAGTTATGTATCTATCATAATGCTACTTGGTGTAGGCAGTTATGTATCTATTATAATGCTACTTGGTGTAGGCAGTTATGTATCTATTATAATGCTACTTGGTGTAGGCAGTTATGTATCTATTATAATGCTACTTGGTGTAGGCAGTTATGTATCTATTATAATGCTACTTGGTGTAGGCAGTTATGTATCTATTATAATGCTACTTGGTGTAGGCAGTTATGTATCTATTATAATGCTACTTGGTGTAGGCAGTTATGTATCTATTATAATGCTACTTGGTGTAGGCAGTTATGTATCTATCATAATGCTACTTGGTGTAGGCAGTTATGTATCTATTATAATGCTACTTGGTGTAGGCAGTTATGTATCTATCATAATGCTACTTGGTGTAGGCAGTTATGTATCTATCATAATGCTACTTGGTGTAGGCAGTTATGTATCTATTATAATGCTACTTGGTGTAGGCAGTTATGTATCTATCATAATGCTACTTGGTGTAGGCAGTTATGTATCTATTATAATGCTACTTGGTGTAGGCAGTTATGTATCTATTATAATGCTACTTGGTGTAGGCAGTTATGTATCTATTATAATGCTACTTGGTGTAGGCAGTTATGTATCTATTATAATGCTACTTGGTGTAGGCAGTTATGTATCTATTATAATGCTACTTGGTGTAGGCAGTTATGTATCTATTATAATGCTACTTGGTGTAGGCAGTCCTGGGTCAGTACACGGGCAGGAAGAACCAGCCTGCATTGAACACAATGCCAAGCTCTCAGTACCGGACATACAGAGACGCTGTGATCGGAGTACCGGCTGATAAGACTAGTGCCCCTCCTACTCAACACGGGAACAATTCTCGCGCGTCTCCACACACACAACCAGCACGGGATCGGGGACAACAATCACACATTGGGCCTGCCCCAACATCGGGACAAGACCGATCACCTACTTCAACCCATGCGCTAGATGCTGGGCGAGAACATAATGCAAATGCGCACAGGAGACCACCAGTCGATAACCCGCCTAACATTTCAGCTGGTCCTACTTCAGAGAGACTCGAACACTTCTCCAGTACACCATGGAACAGTAACCCTCCCCCTCGCCAAGGACCCGCGGCCCCAAGTTCATCTAAAGCTCCGATGGGGCATCCAGTGAACTCGTCCAGAAGCCCAATAGGGCACTGGAGTCAGCCGCCACCCATCCCAAGTCGTCTCCCCGGACCCTGGGGCCCGCCCATCTTCAACCAACCGGCCGGCCCGTGGGGATTCTCCCCGGTGAACACTCCTGTCCTTACCCCGCCCCGCCAGTCCCAGCCTCCACGGATGAACCCACCGCCCTGGTCCTGGCATCCTAACATGATGTGGCCTCCGATGTTCCCGGTGTGGTAGGACTTCTATACTTAGTCATACAGTCTGTACATTTCGATTAGAAAGACTGTATCCGAGACTACTGCATTAGTCAAAGCTAAGCTATTTGTAGATACACAGTGATACGTATTTAGCTACGTTGGTAGTCCTTTTTAGTTTAAGAAATATACAAAATGATTTAGACGTACATATATGTATTTTTTGTTGTTGTTGTTGTTGTTGATCAATTTTGATTGATTGTTTACTTAGTTTACATTTATCTAAGCTTACCTCAAATTCTCATGTTAAAGCTAGTAAGGTCCTGTGTGAGACTTTGTGGATCGGACCGTAAAGACACAATTTTTTCTTCTTTTTCCCATTTCATTTAACTCATCCTTGGATATGAAAGCATTTTCTGGAGGCAACATGAACTTTTGTTTCTGGAATGTCCACGGGCTGGGTTCAAAATTAGAGGATTTAGATTTCTTGTATAAAATTGACAAATTTGACTTTATCTCGCTTCTGGAACGTGGAGTACTGAAAACTAAATAACATACCAAACTAC
>NW_023365789.1:596882-604174 GCF_000003815.2 Branchiostoma floridae
TTTTGATTGATTGTTTACTTAGTTTACATTTATCTAAGCTTACCTCAAATTCTCATGTTAAAGCTAGTAAGGTCCTGTGTGAGACTTTGTGGATCGGACCGTAAAGACACAATTTTTTCTTCTTTTTCCCATTTCATTTAACTCATCCTTGGATATGAAAGCATTTTCTGGAGGCAACATGAACTTTTGTTTCTGGAATGTCCACGGGCTGGGTTCAAAATTAGAGGATTTAGATTTCTTGTATAAAATTGACAAATTTGACTTTATCTCGCTTCTGGAAACGTGGAGTACTGAAAAAACTAAAATTAACATACCAAACTACAGTTCTTTTCAATTGCATAGAAAGAAGAGTAAACGAGCAAAACGCTCATCAGGGGGCATCATTTTCTTTTTCAAAGAACAATACAAAGCTTTTGTTAAAAAATTACCATCAAAATCAACAGATTTGCTTTGGGTTCAGATAGATCGCAAATTACTAGGATTAGACAAAGATCTTTTTATTTGTTCAGTTTATATCAGTCCTAGTGCATCCACAACGCACAAACACACAGAAAACCATGTAATAGAAATTTTAGAGGAAGAGATATGTAAATACAGTTCTCAGGGTTTCATCCTACTAGGCGGTGACCTAAATTCTCGTCTAGGAAATACAAGATTTCGTTGAAGATGACGCTTTCTGTGATAATCACCCGAATAACTTCTCAAACATTACATTAGATAGACAACACATGGATCAAGCTCCCCCCAACAAGTTTGGCAGATTTGTGGCTGATTTATGTATTCAAGGAAATCTTAAAATTCTTAACGGCAGAATAGCCGGTGATCTACAAGGAAAATTCACGTGTCATCAGCCAAACGGTAGCAGCACTGTTGATTGTTGATTATGTAATATGCAACCAACCGCTTCTAGAACACATTTTATTTTTTCGAGTTAACCCACTAACCACATTCTCTGATCACTGCATGTTATCTGTTGTCTTACGTACAAAATCCTCAAATCACCCTGCCAAAGAGAAACAGAAAATTGGAAACAGCAAACCTCTCTCTAAAAGATTCCATTGGAATGAAACCTCTGCACAGAAGTTTTTTTCAATCCCTCAGCCAACCACACATTATAGATAGACTTAATAACCTTTCACTTAGAGGAACCAAAAGCGCAGCCCACGACATTGAAAACTACGTCTCGGATCTCAGCTCAGTATTAAGAGATGTCGGTTACAAATCATTGTGTTTAAAGATTAATAGAAAACAGCCAAGGAAAATAAAAAACAAGAAATGGTTTGACAAAAGCTGTTGTGAAATGAAACGGGAGCTAAAAAATCTGGCATCTTTACTTGAGAAAAATCCACAGAACTCAAACGTGAGAGGAAGGTGTTTTAAAAGGAAAAAAGAATATAGAAAACTATTAAAAAAAAAGAAACGAGATTTTCATCAACAAATCATTAACCAACTGTCCTCTTTGAGGGAAGAAAACCCAAACGCGTTTTGGAACTTATTGAAGAAACTGAAGTCAGAGAAAACACAAGAGCCAAGTTCTCAAATAACGGAAGAGGCGTGGTTAAAACATTTTAATAGAATAGACAAATCTTCCATCAGTGACTCAGAAACTTCAACTAATAACTCAAAAAATGTTCAAACTCATTTTCCCTCCCCTCTCCCTCCTACAGAGAATTCCTTTTTGGACTCTCTGATATCAGCTTAGGAACTGGATATAGCCATCTCCAAACTAAAAAACAGCAAGTCTAGTGGTAGTGATATGATTACAAATGAAATGCTGAAATGTGGTAAACCAATCCTACAAAAAACACAGACTGCTTCATCTCTTCAATTCATGTTTGCAAAACGGATACTTTCCCAAAGAATGGTCACTTAGTCATATAGTACCAATACACAAGTCAGGTGATACCTCAGTCCCAGACAACTATCGGGGTATCTCCATTATGAGTTGTCTGGGGAAATTATTCTCTTCCATTTTGAATACTTGTCTTGTGAACTATGCGGAACAGAACAGCCTTTTTAAACCTCAACAGGCCGGTTTTAGAAAAAACTATAGAACGTCTGATAATCTTTTCGTATTAACTACTTTAGTAAGCAAATATCTCAGTCAAAATTCACGTCTTTACGCATGCTTTGTTGATGTTAGCAAAGCTTTCGACTCTGTTTGGCGAGAGGGTCTCCTGTTCAAATTAAATAATCTTGGAATAGGAGGAAACTTCCTATCAACCATAAAAGACATGTATTCCAAAACTAATAACTGTATCAAAACCAACAATCGTCTTACCGAAACATTTGTAACTAACTGCGGGGTTCGACAAGGCTGTAATCTGAGTCCAACATTGTTTAATTTGTTCATTAGTGATATAGTATCTGAATTTGATAACTTTTCTAGCAATTCTCCTATTCTGTACAACATGAAAGTGCCATGTCTTTTATATGCCGATGACTTGGTTATCTTCTCAGAATCTCAACAAGGCTTACAGTCCTCCCTACTTAGACTAGAACAATATTGTAAATCATGGAAGCTGAAGGTTAACCTGAAAAAGACAAAGGTTATTGTATTTACAAAGGGAGGCCGCTTACCGAAAGATTGTAGTTTTTTGTTTGATAATAATGCTTTAGAAATAGTAACATCTTATTGTTATCTAGGTATTGTTGTATCCTCAGCTGGCACATTCAAAGCCAACAGCAAATACTTATACAGCAAGGGATTGAAAGCTCTATTTGGAATTAGACAATCATTAGACAAAGCAGACGCACCATTATCAGTTAAAAACAAACTCTTCGACACTTGTGTTAAACCTATTTTGTTATATGGATCTGAAATTTGGAGCTCATTCAAAAGTCCTATATCTTGTCCTATTGAAACAGTGCACTTGAAATTTTGTAAACACTCACTTAATGTTCCGAAAACTGCATCTAACCTTGCTGTACGCGCTGAATTAGGGAGGTATCCTATCCAACTGGAAGCCTCTCTAAACGCCATCAAATATTTCATTAGAATTCAACAGAATGTGCCAGCTGAGAGTCTGCAGGCAGACGCTCTCTTATGTCAGCTTAATCTAGATTCATCAGGTACCAAATGTTGGGCATCTGGTGTTCGCAAAACTTTGGAGGAGTGTGGTTACCCTTTTGTTTGGCAAGCCCGTAAGTCAACAGATCCAAACATATCCCACCTAATTTCTGCAATCCACCAACGACTGAATGATATTTATTTCCAGAATTTTCTAACCAACATTCATAATGATAACTAGAGTTCAACGAACCCATCTCTTCGCCAAATAATCATGCCTTTATTTAAGACTTTAAGGTCTTATTCATGTATTACTAAATAGCAAATGACTGCATGAACTGTGTTCCTCACATGCAAACACACAAACATTACCAAAACCAGACTGTGACCTGACAGATGACCTGGTAGCATCCCTGGTCAATCAGAATTTCATGCTTGTCAATTTAGACTTTGTCCCCAGTGTAAGGGCGTCCTCCAGCAAACCATCTGTATAACAGCTGTGTCCATAGATATAGGTCAAAATGAGATATATAGAGCACAGTTTATTTCTGATAATAAGTTTTGCTGCAGTACCTTAGGAAGCCGCTAGGGGGCCCACTATCATAATCTATCTTCGTTTTCCTGACCCCTACCCACCTACCAAATATCATCAGGATTTTTTCAAGGCTTCTCGAGTTATGCATTCCACAAACAAAAGGACGCACACACTCGGCCCACTACCGTCCTAACGGAAAATGCTACGTCAACTATTTTCGAACACAACCTTCTTTTCCGCAGCCGCTACTTAAATACTAAATATCATGAAAATCCATACACAGCTTCTTGAGTTATATGCTGTTGGCATGGATTTATGAACTTTCCTCATTAATTATGCAAATAAGCTACTGATTTGCATAATTAGTATTACATTGTATAAGTCATCACTCATTCTATCTACATACCGAAAATCCTGATGATCTGTTTACACGTTCTCAAGTTATCCTCGTCCAAAGTTTGAACGGAAATCGGTGCCTGCAGTTCCCAAAAAGCCGCTAGGGGGTCAAAACTCACAGCACTTACTCTCTGTTTCAAGGGCTATCTACCACTCAAAAATCATGACCACAGCATGTCCAGAACACGAAGTGCCAAAATTAAAAGTTTTGCTGCAGTACCTTAGGCAGACACTAGGGTGCCCACTATCGAACTTGACCTTCGTTTTCCTAACCCCAATCCACCTAACAAATATAATCAGGATCCATTCAAGGGTTCTCGAGTTATCTTGCTTACAGACAAACGCACTTACATACAAATCCCGCTACAGCACCATAGGTAAGAGCCAGGTAAACCATTTTCGCACTTGACCTTCCTCTCCAAAACCGCTACACACCTACCAAGTTTCGTGAAAATCGCCCAGCTAGATTTTGACTTATGCTGCCAAAAACAAACCGCAAAAAACATACCAAGCTCGCTGCAGTACCGTAGGAAAACGCCAGGTAAACCGTTTTCAAACTTGGCATTCCTTTCGACAACTGCTACACACCTACCAAAAATCACAAAGTTCCATCCACAATTTCTCGAGTTATATGCTGTTGACCTACATACAGACCCAAGTCAAGCAATCTCATACTCTTCTTGGCGAAGAGAATAAAGGTTTACGTGCGAAAAACAAACTCCGAACGTACAGACTACTGAAATCCACATACAATGAAGAGCAGTATTTGAAAATTACAAACATTCGGCATAGAACTACAATTGCTAAACTAAGAATCAGTTGCCACCGACTTCGAATTGAATCAGGAAGGCACAACCGCACTCCTCTAGAACAAAGAGTCTGCCAATTTTGTACCTCAAACATGGTAGAAGATGAAGTGCACTTCACTGTTGATTGCGATATGTATGCGAATGATAGAAATGCTCTATTTAGTTATATAGAAAGTAAATTCCCTCATTTTAGACACATGAGTAGCACTGACAAGTTTATATTTCTCATGCGTTTTGACAAACCGACAATAGCGAAACCCATACAGTCCTACATTTTCACTATTACCAAGAAGCGAGAAGAAGCCGAACTTTTGTGTTAGACTAGATTTGTGACACTTTTATGTATGTATATATCCTGACTTGTTGTGACCTGTACTTAGCCCGGTTGGGCAAAATTGTACAATAAAGGTCTTCATTCATTCATTATAATGCTACTTGGTGTAGGCAGTTATGTATCTATCATAATGCTACTTGGTGTAGGCAGTTATGTATCTATTATAATGCTACTTGGTGTAGGCAGTTATGTATCTATTATAATGCTACATGGTGTAGGCAGTTATGTATCCGTTATAACGATTCCCTCTGTAGATGCTGTTGCAAACTCTGCCCTCATCAGGCTTGCCGTGACGTCAGGACAGCGACCTGACATGACCCTGGTCCCTACAGACCCGCCTGACGTGGCCACAGTGAGTCAGCTGATGCAGACATGCTGGAGCCAGAACCCGGAGGACAGGCCATCATTCCAGGGTATTCATACTTCATATAACCTATTACGTTTACACTTATACACCCGTACCCATTATCTGGTAACCTACATTTCATATCATCGTTGGGAAACAAAAAAAGGAGCCGAAGAAGATGGAGAACGTCTTGTTCGATGTCTCCGACAGCAAAACATCTTGGGCCTTCTTTTTCGCATGCAGAATGGTTTCATCCTATCATCAACGTCAAAACATTCAAATTGTACCTTTGGTGATGAACGCCAATTATACAGTGGTCATCTTTAGTGGAAATGGGTTATAAACAGCTACTACCTACCGTTAAAAGGTACATTTTAAACGGCTGATAACACTAAGCAAATCGGGATTTACAATGATGAATTATGCCGAGTAATGCTTGCTTTGAAAGGTACACGGCACCAGTAAAGATTTCCTGTCGCCATCACTTTTTGTGTGGAATGAGCCCTCCATTTCTTACTCCAGGCGTTAAAACACCAAAAGCAACCGTTACCATGGCAGGCATTATTGCTATTGGTATTGCTTTTCATGCCGTGATAAACATTCTTTGCCGTTTATTTCCAGTGTGTGCAGACCATCTCCTTGCCGTGACCAGCAGGTCCACAAAAGAGAACATTCTACAGGCCATTATCGACGTGCAGAAGATGAAGGTAACAACAACTCGGAAAGGCTCACCGACTGATTGTCCTGTCCTTTCATGTACATATAACAGCAACGATGGTAGCAAGATAGCAAGCAGTCCAGCATCCATCCTATTCTAGCACCCATTTGCTCCTCTGATTGCCTCAATGCTGAATATTCTGCAAGGGAAGCGCAGGATCTGTATCTGTATCTATATAGCCGGTATATCCGACGTTCGGTGTAACACACCAGCTTCGCAGGCACGCGGCGCGGCAGCAGCGGATAGGATAGGAGCGGTGCGGAGCTACAAAATGGTAGACGCCTGGCTAGTTGAAAATGCAAGTAGTGAAAAGTACTGATGAAGAAATTATATTCATCTCAACAATTTCTATATGGCCCAGTGTTCAGACACAAGAATCGACCACCAATGCCATCCACAGAGCCCCGGTTACAAATAGCCTGACATGGCTCCCAACCACCAGCCAACCAAGGTTGTAGCTCGGGAACAATGCTGGCAAAACACTTCATATTATTGCTGACTTACTCTCAACCACCAGCCAACCCATGCCATTCCAGACCTCCCGTCCACAGCCGAGATAATGCGCATCCAAATGTCAGCATCCCGCGCCGAACACCAGCCAACCTACATGTATAGCTCCCCAACCCATGTCGGTAGGGAGGCCATTCTTGGTTGTGTGTAACCGGGATTCACTTGCTGTATATGTGGGCTAAACAACATGTCAGACGGGCGCCAATGGCCAGATCCAAGCCGATTAAACATTAGTCTGCCCAGCCTTCATCTAATCCGACAAGGGAAGCAAACAGAGGAGTGAATTAAAGCTAGGATAGGGTGGATACCAGGCAGGCCCCCCGATTGGGAAATTCAAACTAATTGTTACACAATACAATTCTATATCGAACTTTTACGTTGAGTTCTATCGTGTTAATCATATTTTTGTTTCTCCTGTTCACAGGCTCGCAAGAACTAATTCCGAGTGTTACCTTGTGAGCTATGGGCAGGAGACGGTTACCAGCACCAGATTTGTCTGGTTTTCGTGTAGATTAAGGAACAATAAGAAGAAATGTACAGAGAAAAATGCTGACACAGTCACGTAGCGTAGTTCAAATGAAGTTTCTAATTCATCTATGTCCAGGATATTCCAAAAGGCAACACTGGTTCAAAC
>NW_023365789.1:604274-609456 GCF_000003815.2 Branchiostoma floridae
TGTTCCAGTCGTTACTATGTTTTGGTTAAGTTTTGCTGTGCTGCTATGGGAGATCATCACAAGAGCAGAGCCATATGGAAGTGAGTTCACGACATGCCATTTTGTCTGATATGTCTTGTCTAAATGCCAAGGAATTTAATCCTCTGGTAAATTCTAAGGCCTAGCTGTAAGTCTAATCGTGACCCTCAAATGCAATATTTCATATTTGTGCAATATGAAAGACCTTTATATAGCATTTCAGATTCTTTATCATCACACATATAGCTGCTGTGAACTCTGCCCTGATCAGACTTGCGGTGATGTCAGGACAGCGACCTGACATGACCCTGGTCCCTACAGACCCGCCTGACATGTCCACAGTCAGTCAGCTGCTGCAGGCATGCTGGACCCAGAACCCGGAGGACAGGCCCACATTCAACGGTGAGAAGAATAGGTTCATGTCGTACAATAAAGTTCTCAATGTCTAAAGTTCTCAATGAAAAATCTTGCAGGCCAACAAAGTAAGCATGTACTGGCAAAAGCTGTGTGCCTTTGTTCCTCGTTGACCAGATGAACGACCAGATTTTATTACAGAACTCTCTTCACCAACGGCTTAGAAAACTGTGGTTAGCTTCGTGTGTACGTCATGTAGTATTGAGTTGCAAGAAGGCAACCTTTATGCTGGAATTGTATTTGGAACATGACACATGACCAGAAAAACTGAAACTAAAAAAAAGAAGAGAAATTTTACATCACTCATCAGTCATAAACTTCTTTCATGGTCACCATTCCCCATGTCACTCCACACCAGCACAATACAGAATAAATATATACATTATCACTTACCAGCCAACATATTGCTCTCTCCTCCCCAGACTGTGCTGACCGACTCCACCATGTGAAGAACAGGTTTAGCCTGGAGGAGATTCTACAGGCCATCGGCACTGTGGTAAAGATGAAGGTACAGAAGTTCAATTAATTAGATTAAGTAGGTTAAACCTCCTTAAATACATGATGACACTTTTTCTGTCACCTTTATGTTCCTTACTGTCTAGAGGTAAGTTAAAACGCACAATGGAAGGAGAGTGCGGAATTACAATCATTAACAATGAAGTGAGGCTATTTTCAGCGCCACATCATAACATAGGATGCAATCAGTTACATATTTCACCCTTGAGGCGATGCAGTAAATATATGATATAATAATCTTGCACATTGTCAATTACAAAAGCAGTAAATTCAACAAAAATATAGACGGACTTGTGGTTTCAGTGTGAAGCATTGTCCCTTTAGGCGACACCCCATTGCCCAGTTCAATGTGAAAGGTAACCGTTGTGCAGTCAGAAAGTATTTAGTCCCTTTTAGGTGACCCCCATTGTCCAGTACCTCTTTGCACATTATATGTTTGGAGATTATTTCTCTATTTCTTTCACAGGCTGCAGCTAGCAAGAAGTAACAGAACAGACAACTGGCGAATACGAGATGTATTGCGTTGACTTCTCTGCTACTGTCATTGAATATATTATACATGTATAGCCACATGGATGGATTAGTCTGATTGTTCGCTAGTACATTGTACATATCAACAACTTTCTTTGACTGTGAGGTCTTGAAATAATAAGACATCTGTTAACAGATAAGCACAATCATATGCAAACGTTAAAACAACTACTTGGAAACGTGATAATTCAGCTTACTTACTTTTAGACCTGTACAAATGATTGGCTCGCGCCTTTGGAACTTTTATTCTCTTGATGAGTTTTAAGCTGATATACTGGCATCAATCAGTTTGCGATTTATCCTTTTACATATATATATAATTAATATGTTCTTACTTTAGATGATAATAATAATAACATTACGTGATTAGCTTCACGTATATGATATACTGGCATGAATCAGTTTGCGATTTATCATTTTACATTTATATAATTATGTTATTACTTTAGATGATAATAATGATAACATTACGTGAAAAGCTTCACTTATATGATATGCTGGCATCAATCAGTTTGAGACATAACATTTTATATCCTACTTTAGATAATGACTTGGTAAGTCATTTATTGCAGTTCTGTTGACATCACCAAAGTTTTCCACCTGCCAAGCTTTCGGACAACACTTCTGTGTGCCAAAAGAATATAACCTTCAAATATCCCCCCTACTTCAATGTAGTTATCAGTAGTTTAACTTATAATCAGAAATTCAGGAATATCATATCAAGTAGGGCAAAAACAGTTTCTTTGTGAAAATAACATACTGCATATTTACTCATGTATCGATGAATGTTTTGTTTGTTTCATGATTGATGAAATGGAAAGGTGTGGTGTTGAATTAAATTAATGCATGTGGTAAGCATTCTGTAGTTATTGCACTTACATTTGAACAATTAATCAGATCGTCACTCCTTAACGGCAAAATGTAAAACTGAGCTGTAGTACCCTGGTACATCTGCATTTTACTCATGTTGTATTCATCAATGCTTTACCATAGTCCATGAGTCGCTGGAAAATAGTAGAAAGGGGCGAAATAGATGAAATAATATGCGGCGGAGTCAGATAACCACTACATTATAATGTACGTCCCAAGAATGGTGTTATATTAGTATTGCTTTTGTTTAGTATTCTGCACTTGTTATATTTACATATGAATAATTTTTAAAAGAGATTAAACCCATATATTCATATATGTATATACTTTATGGAGGATAAAGAAGAGTTGGAATCTACATGACTAATCAAAATACACAAAGCTGTTGTGATATAAACAGTTTTAGCCGATTTTTGTATTACCAATGATAAACACTGTAGTGCAAATGATGTTCATAAAATAGTGTCATGGCACTTACAACGATGAGCTATCGGCAGTGTTAATGTTTTCATTGTTTATTGTGCTTATAGCTATTTTCAGTGTTAATCTTTTGGTGCGGTGAAATAAATTCCATGGGTGACTGTGTTTCATGGACAAGTATGTAGCCCTTAACCATGAAGTCTGATTCTACCACATTAAACAGGTAAACTTAGTATGACATATCCAGTAAACCGCACCGGTTCTGTTTTGCGGAACAGCACCTCAGACAGGTCTGTTCTACCCACACAGACCTTACCTACTTATATACTGCTTTATGAGAAGGTTAGAAACCAAACTTCTAAGAACCCTCCTCGAGATTTTTTTTATATTATGATGTGCCTGACGGGCCTGGCCTGGAGATAGCTCTCAATCTTCATGTCTACCTTGCCCCACCCTCCTCCCAGTACCGACCAGGAGGTTAAAAAGGGACTAGGCAGGTAGGTAGGTAGGTACCTGGTAGCATGAACAAAACAGAAGCTGCCAGAAAGCGTGTGTCCATGGAACGAACGTTGATTTCTATTCATTCTGTATTCAAGTTATGCATGTATATTTCGTATCTTGCATGTTTCTTTTTTTTCTGTTAAGTCGACCTTTCCGTTTAGCGATGTTTAAATACATTACATGACATTGTATAAACCCAGGAAGAGTAACTGGAATGTCAGGCTATTTGTGAATCTGAATAAAGTAACGTTCAGAACTGTTCGCATCAGACTGAATAACCCCAGCAGGACACAGCGTAACTTGCGTGATGTTTTAGTCATCGTTACCCGTCAATGAACAACAAAAGCGCGCCACTAAGTACATGGGTCAGTTCGGAGAACTCAACAGTGAGTTGACCTCTGACCGCAACCTGCAGTGTGCTCGGCAATTTGTCACCCTAACGAGAAGCGGGGGTACTGAAGGGGAGGCGAGAGAACTGACGATTGCTGCTGTCAGTTAACCGCCTCGCCTGACAAAAACGCCTAGAATACGTCACGACAACAGACAGAAAAGGTCTGCGCTTTTTGTCTTATTGACTCTATAGTCTTCCTTGCACGCAGTAGCGTTGGTTTGTCCTGTCTCCTGAAACAAAATTGGACTGTAATTTCTAACGTAATAATCTGACGTCTACTTTGACAAGTAAGAAGTGCTCTGTCTGAATGGCGTGACGTCAGAGAATCAGTGGGTTGCCCAATTTTTGACGAGTTGACACTCAAAATTTTTGTGTTGGAAATTACAGTTTAACTCTGCTTTAGAATTATTTTACCAACTCAGATCAACTTACGAGCTAAGCGTACGTGTCGATGTGTTGTTGTGCCGACTGTTAACAGCCTAGTCATGTGCATCGGGGAATTTTCGGTATTTACAGATCCGCATTACCTGGCTGGGTCAAAGGTAAAACGAACAGAGAAGCTGTTACCTGTCCGCCATGATAATCCGACCAAAACAACACGCCCCTATTTTATCTACTGTCTCTACACTAAAATCGCTTCACCTGCGCCCATTTACCCTTCATATTTGAACATGCGGTAATTTTGCCTTTCTGTTCGCACCAACTATAGAGCAGGTAGTCCAATCTACGGAAAGTTACGAAAATGATCCTATTACAAACACCATTTGTACCTGCTGGGGTTGACGACCTTGAAGTCACACACCGTTACCGTGTCTACTATGCAGGTATTTGGATAAACAACCCACCTACTGGCAGTTGGCATTCTGACACAGGACGCTGCTTAAGAAAGGACGAACACAGCCGAGAATATATAGGTATGTCACATTGCTTTCTAAACAATTCTATACTTAATTCTCGGGTACAATTTGACTGTTGAAACTGACCACATACCATGCCCTATCATGTACTAGAGTCTTAGGTTTTGTACCAAAAGTATATTTACCTCCATGAAATGTCATGGAATGGAGGTTATATTTTCTGTTATGTGTCTCTGTCTGTGTAGATGATTACTCAAGAACGGCTAAATGGATTGGTTTCATACTTGTTGTGTTGGTGGGGTGTGACGAAAGCTCGAATCGATGAGATCCGTGGGAGCCGTATCTGTCATTATAATCGATGTAATAATATCAGAAATCACCCCTATATTTGAGATATATTGGTACAGGCATTGTGCTGTATGTGTTTGTTAATGGGCTTAGCTGCAAGCAGATAGTGAGGTGACAGCTGTTTGGGGAACCCCCAGTAGTTTTATTTATGTCTGCTTAGGACTGTTTGAAATATTTGTAACAGTAGTTACCTCCATGAAATGTCATGGAGGTTATATTTTCTGTTATGTGTCTCTGTCTGTGTACAAGATTACTCAAGAACGGCTGGATGGATTGGTTTCATACTTGTTGTGTTGGTGGGCTGTGATAAAAGCTG
>NW_023365789.1:610711-612927 GCF_000003815.2 Branchiostoma floridae
TGAGCACCCCTCTTTTTGTGGTGTTTCTAGAGCTGTATAGTACTGAGTTTAAAGTTCTGGTACAAGTCATTTACCCTGTTGGCAATCATGGTTGAACTTGAACTTAAACAGAAGAAGATGCAATTTTCTAATGTGGAGGAGAACTGTATAGAGCGTGGGCATAAGAGAAAGGTATGTGTATGATTTGTCCTGTGTTTCTTTTTGTTTCTTTGGTAATGCCATTTCCAATTCCATACTGTATACAGGTAATTTGTAGTTTTGGGCTTGTCATATTCGCTTGGTTTTTAGGCCTGCTTAATCTATAGTACAGGCAGGGTTAAGTGGTGGAGGCTTAGCTTGGTTCTGTTTTAAATTCAGTATCGTTTGTTGCATTTTGTCGCGGCAAATATATGATGAAATTCCCCTTCTAAGCAACTGCTCATTGGTTTGGGGGGATGTTTGCTGGGTGTTGCTCTGACTACAACAGCTTCTGAAGTTTTCAAAGCTTCCATTGCCAGCAGCTTGCCATCTATAAATGGGATTGACAAGGACATTTTTCATAGTAAACTAGAGTTCGGGGACCTCATACCTCCATGAAATATTTATTGCTTTTTTGTGGATGGTATGTATGTTTATAGTCGGTTGTATTTGAGTGTTATGGTTATAAATGTTATGGGAAAGTAGTGGTGTATTTATTTAATGACACAGAGGATGTCCATCTGATTAGTAATTATTAAAATGTGACACTTAATTGTGCGTTTAAGAGGTCGACGGCATATGGTAGCGTAGTGTTCCTTAA
The DNA here is from genome assembly GCF_000003815.2 of Branchiostoma floridae. Taxonomy (NCBI): domain Eukaryota; kingdom Metazoa; phylum Chordata; class Leptocardii; order Amphioxiformes; family Branchiostomatidae; genus Branchiostoma; species Branchiostoma floridae. The sequence goes on from NW_023365789.1 coordinate 611,490, forward strand.
GCTTGATGTTTGGCATTTAAACTGTCTAAGGTTGTCAGCATTATTGAGGTTCGACTATGTGCCTCAGAGCGGTGTGGTGGGAGGAAGTTGGGAAACTCAGAAAGAAGAAGGGATGTGGCCAACTTTAGTCAGATGCTGATTTGATTTTCCAACAATATGTCATAACATCAGCTGTTCACACGGTACAAAAACGAGATGCACACTTTCCTCTGACAGCCCTACACCAACTGTAAGATGAATACTTGGCGCCAACCGCGTCTGCTAAAAACAAGTATCATTGGCTAGAAAGAGACATCTAACAACTGTCCCTTATCGTAACAAAATCAGAACATCTGTATCGCCCATAAAACTTCTGAAACCCAACCCAGATGAGAGGACCTAATGGCATTTTAATCACCATGTCACTCAAATCAGCAGTACAGTATGTGAGACATCCATACCTGTTATGCATTACCGTTAAATGTACCTCAACTTCTTACAATTGTACTTATGCTTCACATCTCCATGATATCCTAAGCAGACATAAATAAAACTAATTATCATCTTCAAAAAACCTCGGGGTTCCCCAAACATTACAAATGTTTCCCTCATACAAATCACCTCACCATCTGCTTGGAGCTGAGCCCATTAACAAACACTTAAAGCACGATGCCTGTTCCAATATATCGCAGATATAGGGGTGATTTCTGATATTATTACATCGATTATAACGACAGATACGGCGCCCAAAATCTCATCGATTCGAGATTTCATCACACCCCACCAACACAACAAGTATGAAACCAATCCATACAGCCGTTCTTGAGTAATCATCTACACAGACAGAGACACATAACAGAAAATATAACCTCCATTCCATGACATTTCATGGAGGTAACTAATGGGGGTTCCCCATACAGCTGTCATGAAATCACCTCACTATCTGCTTGCAGCTAAGCCCATTAACAAACACATAAAGCAGGATGCCTGTACCAATATATCTCAAATATAGGGGTGATTTCTGATATTATTACATCAATTATAACGACAGATACGGCTCCCAAAATCTCATCGATTCAAGCTTTTATTACACCCCACCAACACAACAAGTATGAAACCAATCCATCCAGCCGTTCTTGAGTAATCGTCTACACAGACAGAGACACATAACAGAAAATATAACCTCTATTCCATGACATTTCATGGAGGTAATTATGCTGTTAAATTTGGCTTAGATACTACAGGAGATTTAGATTTGGGTTGGATGGATTGAATGAAAATATCATACCACCCTGGGGACTAACTGTTGCTGCTGCATCATGGGGGCCAGCACTATTCATATTGTCTAATGTCTATGGAACTACTATAAAAGTATCATTGGTCAAATTATGCAAGTAACCTTCCGATGTCAAGTGATACACCCCAGAAATAATCTTTAATGAATATCATTGGAAGAACA
>NW_023365789.1:613841-615078 GCF_000003815.2 Branchiostoma floridae
GAACCTACTTTTGGACATTTCAAACGTCCGGAGTTGTTCCGCTTCACATTCGTCAGCGGCAAAAAAACGTTGCTGCAGTTCCAACGCAAGCTGCTAGGGAGACCAAACTTACATCACGTCGTCCTTACTCCAACAGCTTCCTACCACATAAAAATCATGACTGTAGCATGTCTAGAACAGGAGATACAAAGTCCGGAAGGTCTGCTGCAGTACCAAAAAGCGCCCCTAGGGCAATTCGGCAGCGGCAAAAAAACGCCGCTGTAGTTCCAACACAAGCCGCTAAGGAAACCAAACTCACGTCACTTCTTCCTTACCCTACCAGCTTTCTACCACATAAAAATCATGACTGTAGCATGTTTAGAACAGGAGATACAAAGCCCGGAAGGTCTGCTGCAGTACCAAAACGCGCCGCTAGGGGGCGCCGAAAGTCAAATCAAGTGGCCCGCGTACTTTTTCAAAACAGTAAAGTCCAATGAGTATCTGTACCAAGTTTGGTGCTTGTATCACAAAGTGAAAGATTCCTCCAAAATTTGATGTTATCTGCCCCACTATTTGCCGCATGTTGTGTTGGCTAGATTTGTATTCTGACTGCTAGTATCAGCCGCAGGCAGTAAGAGACTTATTGGAAACAGATCTGTCGTGACAGTCTCCACAGTATGTCATAAATGAGTGGTAGTCACGAAGTCAAACAGAACCCTGCAGTCACACAATCTCACGAAGCAGCCACTTCCTGGTGGGTATCACAGTAGGGTAGGAAAGGGGTCGGTGGGTACGTACAATGGGCGTGACAAATTCAGCGTAAGGAGGAATTGGAGCGAAACCTCTATTCACATCTTTATGAAACCATCACAGAAGATGTTTGACATTTAAAAGGACGCCACGCTGCTTGACCATGACAGATCGACATTTGGCGGTTTCGTCACACATTGGAAAAAGTCTGCTATTGTGTTAGGATTTAACACGTCTTTGTTACTGACTTTTGGCTTGAAAATAAAACAAGATAGACATGTTTCTATTATATTCAATATAATATATACATTAAATGTATATATGTATACATGAAATATTATCACCTTGATAAGATAATATGTCATATATTTTATTACCTTAGGTTATATTTTGGGTAGCGTTTGTGTGTGTGTTTATTTGTTTGTGTGTAGAAGACCAGCATAACTCTAGAACACCTTAATGGATCACCTTGATAAGATAATATGTCATATATTTTATTACCTTAGGT
>NW_023365790.1:0-28521 GCF_000003815.2 Branchiostoma floridae
GATTATCTCTGGCCTTCCCAGACAGGACTTCAAAAGCCAAGATGGAACCCCTGTTGAAGTAACCAATGAGAACTCATCCTGTGAGCTGACACCCAATCAGGATTCATCTGTAGTGGGAGTAGCATCCAATCAGGTACAAAATACAGCTCAGAACTCAACCAATGACAAACTACCAGTGATGAGATCTGCAGGAACACAGACAGAGGACTGTGCAGAAATAGAAGACAGCCCCTTGACTTTAGAAAACCTCCTGTCGTATTTCTTGGCCCCTGAAACACTACACGGTGATAACAAGTATCAGTGTGACAGGTGTGACAGTCTACAGGACGCAGAAAGGCAAATTAGGATAAGTCATGCACCCTCTTATCTCATTCTCACTCTCATGAGGTTCTCTTTTGACATTAAGACGATGCGAAGGAAAAAGATTGTTAGAAACGTACAAGTGCCCTCTACCGTTACGCTCCCCGTATGTAGTATAGACTCTGGTGATTCCGCACAGAGTGCCATTCAGGAAACCAGCGCAAACTACAGCCTGTGTGCTGTCGTTGTGCACTCTGGAACATCGTCTGAGTCTGGACACTACTACTGTTACGCCTCCCACCTGCCGTCTAACCATCATCAGGTCGCCATGGAAACTGACGCACAGGAGGACGATGGGAAGGTTCTGCCAGGACAATGGTTCCTCTTCAACGACAGCAGGGTGTCGTACACGTCTCTGGACTCGGTACGGAACATCACGGAGAAGTTTCCTAAGGACACCGCATACGTTCTCCTGTACAAAAGGTTGGGAGACATGGAGGGAAACCTTGCGGAGGGGAATGGTGTGGCTGAACCCATCCTGAGGAAGGACCTGTTAGACACCATCACAAAGGATAATGCACTGTACCTGCAGGCAAGTATATTAAGTGACTGACGTTCAGTTGTAAGTGAAATAACTTCATGTTCATATTTGAGTTTCAATAGCAATAGAAAATGTATTACAATAGAAGCCAGTTAATTGCACAACGGACTACTGCACACTGCGGTGGTGCGGTGCAGCTGCATAACTTCGGTTTGTTGCGCCACATGGATAATTGCACGAAATATTCTGGCAAATGGGGTGTACAATTTAACGGCTTCTACTGTATCTATTTTTCATTAAAACATTTATGAAGCTGTATTAGCACATTCAATTGTTGTACAATACAGTAAAAAAGTTTTGTCTTCAAAATATTGGTGTTTTACACTTTACAATTAAATGCATCCCAATGCAGGAACAGGAGTTGGAAGCTCGAAGCCTCGCCCTGAGACAGTCGCAGAAGGCGTGCACCTCTTCTCTCCCCTTCAGGAACCAGGACGACGACAAGAACAACCCCCCAGGAAGCTGTGGGGGCGGGGGAGGGGGATTCAACATGCCCTCCAACAGATTTGTGTTTTAACAACAGTTGGATGATGGGGCCAAGCATGCTTCCTTGTGGTACACATTAAGTCAATCAATCTCAGTCAGTACATGTAGTGTCTAGTGGCACATAGCGCAGCAAGTTTACTTGCCATTTCAGTAGCGGGTATATTTTTACATTAAAGGGTTGCTAGCCCTTTCTTAGCTTGAGGCATCTCCTCAAGTGTAAGATTCCCATTTATGTCCCTTCCAAACAATTGTTGCAACCCCAACCAATATGCTTTTCCTAGGATTTAACCAACTAATTGGAGCCAGAAACTCAACTGTGAGGCTGCTACTATTGAGCTACATGTACATCTCAATCTGTAGTTGAGAATAAACCCCTTATGTGTAATCACTTCCATAACATATTTCAAAGTCAGATATCATTTTGGTAATCTTAATAGGTCAGAGTTTATAATGATCCATCTACTTACCATGCTATGCCTCATAACTTTTATTTGGCAATCCAAATAAGTTTGCAATGTAGCTAGAATGGTATTCTTTCAAACTTGATTAAAGAATACAAGATGCTACATTCTTGTTTTAATATTTTGTTCTGGATAGACAGTAGGTAGGTAAGATACTTGTATATTGACTTGTGTCTTATTTTATTTACCTGTATTAAATATAATGATTCCAGCCTGTTTAAGACAGGTAGATCGTGCAGGGTTGGAGATGGAGAACTTGTCAAACATCTAAAGATTAATACGAGTCCACATTACACATGCTATAGTCCATGTACGAGTGACAAACTGTAAAGCGCTTTAAGTTTGACAAGATTTATTTTACTGTATTCTGTAATATGGTGCTGAATTGGCCCATTTCAGGTAGTTGAAATATTTCTTTTGCATTCAGTTTTATCACCTGTTACAAAATCACAAACCTCAACATTTAAGTTACAAACACTTTTCCATAAGTGATTATCTACTGTCGCACCATGACTTTCAGATTGCATGTCGATAACAGTGAATTAATCTGTGCAACAGATGTTGTGTAATAAAAACCTGTTTAAAACTAAGTCTGTCTCAATGGTGTCATATGTTCACTTTGTGGATTGAAATTAAGGATATGCTTACATTGTAGTTACACTGTAGTCTGTGCATATAGGTTAACTGACTTTATAGTAGTAGTTAGTGACCAGAAAATGTATATGTATCATGTAAGATTCAAACAAGTCTGACAGAAAAACGACCAACTGAAATGCATACAAAAATACAACACATCTACTTGGAGATTAAGTTATATTGGCATGATCTTTCACTGGAAACTACATTCAATTTGGATATAAAATCTATTTTTTTAAAATCTGATAAACATGTGAAGAATGCTGCCTTGCTCCATCCAACAATAATTCACAGTGTAAAGAAGCATGGATGCAAATTTCAACAGCTGTTTTTTTGCTAACTATATAGAGAGTGACTCTCTATTTTGGTACAAATAATGCACCAGGTTTCTTCAACCTATTTTGCTTTAGTAAAGAAGATTTAGTAATTGCATACAAAATAACACCCAGGGCAACAAAATTAACTATGTTTTATTGCTTTGATGTACAGCTATGCTAACGGCCCCCTTTCCTTCCCTTGGCTTTGCTTGGATCAGGCAGTTTGAATGGTATAGGCAATACAGCTATCTTCTGTATCTCACCCATACTTCTATCAGGCTTCCTGCTCTGAACATCACAGCCAATGGCTCTGGTCAATGTCAGCAGCCTATAAGAGGGAGTTAAAAAGGTATATTAGCATTCTGATACATGTACCATAAATCCAACCACCAGACTTGGGCAAAATGCAAAACAAAATCCTGGAAAGGATAAAACTCAAGCCAGTCAACCAGTTGCTTATTGGTTCAGTTGAGGCACAACACATATTATCATCATCATCATCATCACCACTGCTTGTCAGTGCTCTGCACTGAGGCAGCCTTCATTTGTCTTCAACTGTTTTTTTGTTTGATACTGTCCTCACTAAAACAAATTTTTTTTGTATTCTATCTAGAGGCTTCTGGTATATTCAGATACATTCACTGAATTTCTGTTTACAGGAAGATATTTGTGAAAAAGGTGGAAAAAAACAAGTAAATGACAAGATACACATGAAAACACAACCTGTAACTCTACAAAATATAGGAATGCTGTGCACACATTAATACGGTATCAGTGAATGACTTGTAGGTAAAGAAATAACTAGTAATGTTCATACAACTTACTTCTTCTGTGCAATCTTCAGGTCCATTTGGATGTCATTCAAGTTCAGTTTGAACTTCTCGATGATCAGGCCCATGACCAGGATGTAGCACAGCAGCTTGTCCTTCAGACGAGGTGGCATGGCCCTTAACGTAAAAAAGAAAGACATTTCTTAAAGATGACACAACTTCATATTATATAGACTTAAGTCTTAATGACTCCTGTGTTTACATGCCCATCCCACTAGCACAGCAACTTCACTGCTATTGTGTTGTGACCTAAAAATTGATTCCTCAAATACCATGGATGAAAACTAGTAGTAGCATTATCAGTAAATTGGTAGTTTGATATTCAAAATATGAAATCAAGGGTAGCACAAATTTCATTTGCAACCTGATTGCCATCTAGTGGAATTGAGGGTTACATGCATTATAACTAGTACATGCATTTAAACTATAATCAATTCAACCAGGTCTGTTCAACCAGAATAAAAGAACTAAAATTTTGAAAAACAAGACTATCTAAGCCATACAGCCAAATGAATTTTTTGACAGAGATTCCTACACATACCTGCGAGACCTTGCAGCATCTGCCTTGACAGTAAAGGCACCCAGCAACTGCTGCTTGACCAAGAGGGGTATATCGTCTGGTAGAGGAAGGTCTAGTAGGAAAAAAATAGTTCAATGATTTAGAAAAGATGTCTTAGTTTTAAGTAGTGGTGGGTTGTACAGTGTAGTCTGATGGTTATAAAACTGGTCCAGAAAAACTGGAAGTGAAAAAAATTAGTGGACTGGATTTTGGACCAACTAGAAAATGAACAGATAATACTGGCAGGCATACAGGTCCAAGAGAAGAACATGTACAAGAGCAATGTAGAGGAGAGTTGATAGTCATTTTTACCAACTTTCAACAGTCAACCTTTGTCCAGAACAGAGGATGTTAGTGTTGTTTACATGAAGATAGGATTTTAAAATGCCAGTGGACGTCTGATACTCCACCAAAAAGAATCTTTTGTAGCAAAATGGACTTGTTTTGAGTATCACCCGTTCACAAGTTGTCACAAACAATCAGGTCCAAGTTCATGTCTGGACCTGGACTTGATCCTCTAGACCTGGAGCCTACCTGTGTCTGATTTTTCTATACTGGTACCCACCCCTTGTTTAAGATACATGTGTGTACAGTGAGGAAGCAGACTTTTTTTCACCTTCTCCCTGCTATCTAACACCATAAGTAATACAGATGCGGGTCCCAAATGGCTACTTCAGACTGCAAAGTTAAAGAAGGTTGCCGACTCCATGGTATGGTTTTCAACGCTAGAGCAGTCACCTCTTCTCCTCCAGTCAGAGTACTTGAGTCCATGCAGAGCGAGGAGGTACCACATGTACATGATGTGGCAGGAACGGGTCAGTCTTGCCTCTTCATCAACCGGCATCGTGGCAACCTGCCTCAATACGAATGTAGAGTACCTGGAGGGACAATATTTCAACAGTCATCACTTCAATGGAAAAAAAGGAAGGGTGAAGAAACTGAAGTTTCCCAGAACTATCATAAAGTGGAATTTGTTATCACCAAGCACAGTAGGGGCATTTTAGTTGGATAGTTTTAAAGAGCATTTGCAGATAGATGTGCAAAATATAGGAGGGACGGGTCGTTCAGTGTAACATAAACAGCTGCAGCCGTGCTACAAACCTGCAAAGCTGGTGTGTTATGCCAAAGAGTGATTATACTGGCTATGTATGGATATAGATACAGGTATGGAGGGGAGAGATGTATAGCATAAGAAAATATTGCCTGGATGAACTTTAATAAAAAAAAATCATTTCTCAGTGACAGACAATATTAATTTACCAGTCTACAATTTTCACCAGTGTAGAATGACATAAGCACCTCCCATGCAAAATAAATGTAATCTGAACTAACCTTCCCTCTGTTCTCCACTTAGAGATGTCTTCTTTTGTTGCCTTCACAAAGACTCCAGCCACATCTTTCAGAGCTTCAAACACTTCTGGGGAAATGACTGATCTTGGTTAAGAAAAGTAAAACCACACATTATTGACTAACCTGTTTTAATCTGCTAATGGAACAATTGTAATATTCTTGATTTTACAAGAGTTGATTGATACATTTAGATAGGAAAATATAGTGGTGCAGAAAACTCTATGATGAGAAAATGTATTGTCTACAAACTCAAGGGGTTATTGTTTTTATTGGGTGGGTCGACAACTCTCTGAATTGTGGATTTAGCCCTTACAACAGGCAGGGCTAAATCGCAAGGGTCTGGAGCAACTGCCATTTGATGCTAACTCAGGTGACCTCAATACGATAGAAATTGCTCCATAGGTTTGGAACTACTCACACTGGGAAGGACCCCTACTCTTTTTGATAAGTGCAGTAAGATATCCCATGCATGAGTCATCCTAAAGGATACTGCTCTCCACCTTGTAGACATCCTCTGGTTTAGCAGCATGCTTATCATGAGGTGGGATGGAGGAGTCTGAATCCATCTCTGGGCCTGAAACCAAGTGGAAGATCTATGTTAGGCCACAGCAAGTAAATTTTAAGGAAAGGATGACATCCTCTGCAGATTGCAAAGAATAGAGGTAGGGTGAAAAAACAAAACAAGATTGGAAATAAAAACCAACAAGATGGCTAAATTGTCAAAATAGACACCATGAAAGTTGTAACAAGTCAATTGAAGTGACAAAGCATATCTCACAGTCAACAAGGCATTCATTCCTGTATTCAAAACATTGTACTGGTACTGGTAGTTATAGTGACACTAGTGTGGTAGTCTGGTATTACTTACCAAGTTGGCAACTACACCCATGGCTTTGATAGTAGTGCCACTTTTACAACTACCAGGTATCCAACTTCTACAACTACAGTCATGGTTACCTCACAGTCACAAGTATCACTTTTTCAAGTACCATCATTAGGCTACAACACAACGTATTTACTGATTTTGATAATCTCTCTTCATGTTGACCATCTCCAAAATTTTTTTTTCTGAAATCAGGCAAAAATTAATGTGCGTGCTGACGTCATCAATAAAATTTACTTGTTTCATGTTTTGTTTCTTTGAATCTTTGAATATACATGTACATTCATGAGAAGCAGGTATAAGCAGCCATTTTTCATTGAAGTCATAAAAGAGCAGGCAAGCGTCATTACAAAGGTACGGTACCCCAGACCCAATATGTATAAATGTACCTGTGAGTTTCTCAGGAGTTTTCATGACATCCTCTACAGCAGCTCCCATAGCTGTTTCCAGAGCCTCCCTCTTCACCTTGTCCCTGAGTCGACTCTCCATGGCTCTCTTCTTTTTCGCACCACCAAATGCATCTACCAGTCTGTCATTCTGTGGAAAACAATTCAATTACGTGTTATTGTTCACTACATACATTCTTAACTAGTAGTAAAAAGCACTGTTCACATAAGACAAGTACATCAAACTACATAAGGTATCAACTACAAAAGTGATACCAGGAACACAAAACTTCAAAAGGTCTCAGACTTTTTCAGGAAAGGATTCTAATCTAAATAAAACTTAAAATAAACAGACTATTATGTAGTTTTAGTTTGGTATCAAAAATGATGAATAAAATATGCTTAGCCTACCTTTTCCTGGTATGTCAAATCTACTTCATCCTTGTTTTTTTCTTGATTTTTGTCTGGAAAAAATTCTTAAATCAGTGCATTTCTTTATAAATATAATTCATTAAATGTCAAACATAGATGCCACAACATTTTAATTACAATTAAAACTTTGGATTGCAACACCAAATTTGAACTTTCTTGCTGAACATAACTATTATACTGCTCTCAATAGTTTTCTACAATGACAATGTTCTTACCATGTACTACTGGCCTCATAGTGAAGGAGTTAGTGTCATAAACTCTCATCTTCCCTGTGTTTTTGTCCAACACACCGACCATGTACCTGTACAAATCCAAGAAAACATTTAGTTGTATTTCAGTAATCCAACGTTATTATGACCACCTTAACAGCAAATAATACGTATGTCAGAGGGATAATATCTGAAACACAAATGAAAGACCACATGAAAAAGTTGTTAGCTGATCAAGACACAATTATTGATAAATGTTTAACATATGCTCTTAAATGCATCAAATTGTATTTCTACTTGACGAATTACAACCAAAACTAAAGTGACACAACAGAGGCAATGTTTCAAAAGCAAGGAATGGAGAAGAAGAATGTATATAGGTAAGAGACCAATGTAACCTTACTTGCAAAGAGAGTTTCCTCTTGGGGCACTTGGACCAAAGTTCCTACCAACATACTGCATTCTCTTGGTTTCTGCCACCTTGAAAAGTATCCAAAAATGTATAACGTCAAAAGTTGTCATACTAGTAAATCAATGAATTTAATTCCACCTCACACCTAAGTCACTCATAAAAAAAGAAGACTGACAAAAACGGTTTGATAATAATCTGAATCACAAAAAAAGCAACAATCTATTAATTCATTGCTTCAATGACTACATAAATTTGCAATCTTCATCAAACACTAAGTAAACTCACCAAGACTCTCCTGTTTCTCTTCCTCACATCATCACTTTCTGTGCTCTTGAAGTACCCAAAGTTTGGCGGATTGTCTGGCTTCAGTCTCCCATTGGTAAACTGGACTGGGGTACAAAATACAACAAAACCGAATGATATTTACAGTAGTTTAACTGTAACCTAACTGATTATTTAACTGTAATTGTAACTGTTTATCCCAGTATCCTTAACGTTATACTATAACAGTGCTAAACGATAGCACCTTTACACAGCTTTATCAAGCATTGGAATGTCCAAACTTATTTTTACGTAACTCTCATTCCAGTACGTAACGTTACCTAGAGATTACAGTTTTATTTTGCAGTTTTAACACATGCTGCAGTTTTTCAGTTCCTTGCTTTCTTCAAATCGACATATTTTTTCGGAGCTCTGCAGAGCAAAACCGGCAAAACTAAAATCGATCATCATCGACAGATCTGTTCTATATATACTTCTTCACGGTCTTATACAAGAAACAAGAAATGATACCCATCCCTTACCAAGTAGAGGCTCATTCGACACTTTTTCTGGAGGAACGTATTCCAACGTGACTTTTTTCTTGGGGGAAGCCATCTTGCAGTAAAGGTCAAAGATTAGTGGACGTGATCATACTAAATTAGGGGGAACATTTTTATTCTCAATATTTTACAGCTCAATATAAAAGAAAATGGATATCAACGATCCGTTTATTGAAGTATATAGAATATTTTTATGTTAGAAGATGATATAACTTGAAGTAAATTATGTTAAATTTGTTCTAGAATTATAATTCACTATTTTTACCTACGGCAGAATGCGATCACCCAATGTAAGACAGATTTTTGTTGACATGGTTGCTGCAAGTTGACGCAAAGGTATTTCAAGTTTTACTCTTCGTTTTCTGAAATCAGTGCTGTTGATATTTACAGACATCATTCTACAAGGTCGATAGTAAGCTGGCCTGAACTGGAGAGTGTAAGTTTGCCCGGGAAAGGTCCATATGTTTGCTGAACGTTACTCGAATTATGATTGTTTGCGAGGTGTTTGATTCGTTTGAATGGACTCTTTGTATTTAACGTTACGTTCTATATGCCATGTTTCCTGTTACGTTGCCAACTCCTTGCTTTCGTTTTTGTTAGACCCTTTGTCTTGTTTACGATCATCGCTGAGTCTGAAGAATTGTGTTTGGAATTACTTAGCTGTATATGAATTATAACAGCATACTACCATATGATGGTTTCTAATAGAAACTTTCTATCATGATAATAGTTTATACAGTAACTTCTGTCCTGTGTAAAGTACATTTTCGTAGATCAGTTGCATTTTTTTCTCACATAATTATACAGGGAGCTATCTCCAGGCTTTTGACTTACATTGTATTATGATTTTCCTGTCATAGGTCCATGCTGCTGTCTTAGCTCATATTGGTGCTGTCTTAATTTTGCAGATGATCCGTTGAAGGAAGAACTGGTCTGTCAACAACTGTCAGGTATTAACTATAATATTTGACTGGCCATTTGTAAAATGATATTCTGTGACATGTGGCATGTTTAAGCAAGGTTTAAGACAGTTCTTTGCAACCATACCTACATGACTCTCATTATAATATAAGTGGTAAGTTGCATTTGTCTTAACTTAATAGTACCCAGCCTGTACTTACAAGATTTGCTCCCATGGGAACAGTGACTTGCTGGGATAATCATAAGTCTCACATATTGTTTCTGTAAGAGCTGTTCTATCAACAAATATAAGCCTGCTCTCCAACTGTAGATGAAAATCTGTAATAATAACATTCCTTCTGTTCAGTTTATCTTTGTAACAAAACCTGATTGACCCTAGCATAAGTGGCAAACCGGATTAATTTTGTCTGTAGAGCACTTGTAATGTATTTGCTCCCATGGGAACAGTAGCTAAGTGTTGGTATTATGATAAATGTTGCTGCATAATCTCTGTGCAAGGCTTAGGTTGCACGTAAATGTCTGCACTGCATTTGCAAAATCGTGTGGATTTGTTGCTGTAGCTATTTCAAAATATTAGAATGATTCTGTAGTGTTAACATTTTCCAATCAATTCAGCTAAAGCTTATTACAAGTGGTCCCAAAAAAGTGCTGAGCAAGGGTTATAGGGGTAATGTTGATCATCTCCAACATTCATCTTTTTAACTCCATGTGAAAAAGAAAAATATTTTTCTCTTAATCTTATGTTAAACTGTGCTATAAAGCCAAAAATCTGGCATGGGCATTACTGACAAAGCTTATAATGCATTCTACATTGTAACATAGCCATGCTATCATTTCTCAACGTCCATAATGTACAACTACTTGTATGCTATACTGCTGTGAATGCCATTTCAGTGACCTAGTGCTGATTATAATCTCATGGACTCCCTGTATATGGTCATTGACCTTGGTTAACCCCTTGCAGGTGGGTCAGGTGACTGATGGGATACGATGCAGTGTTAGCCAGGTGTATTAGAGCATTTCGAGCCTTGTATCCAGGTTTACCTGTCCTTATGGCAGCAGGCGGGACGAAAATCAAACCAGACTGTCAGGAAAATGTGGAATCGCTCAGGGAAGCACTTAAAAAGGTCAGTAGTATATGTAGTAACTATGGTAACATATTGTCTGCAAATTGATTTATTGAATGGTGGTGTATATCAAGATTTCTGTTTGCTGTAAGTGTTTGTGGCTGACATAATAATTAATATAAATCAGTATTTGGTGTACTTGTAATATTATATACAAATATACAAATCTGTATGATTTTATGCGATTAAGTAGTGGCTGCATTTTAAGACACAATTTATAAACTTCTATGTAGAATTTCAGTCATGAATATCAATTTGGTCATACAAACAAAATTTATCAGATTTGAACAGTGTTTTTCGCAGTAACAAGAAATATGAATAACTAAATTTGCTGTGGCTCTACTAAGAGTGAATTGGTCTGCAATGGGGTGTGCATTGATGAGAATTCAGTCCCTCGTGCAAATAAACAATTATGAATGATGGTACATTTTGTATTGTTGGAGAATCTATACCCACCCAATTGCTCAGGCCATTTTCTGTGTAAGCAAAGTCCCAAGGGACTTACTGCTGGCAATGCACATTTATGAGATTATTCCTATAGGAAACATATTGGGCATGATGTGGTAGTAATTATTTTTTTCTGAATTATAGGACTCTGATATGGGAGAGCAGATCAAGGTAATTCTAAGTGCTTTTTTTTCTATCAGTGTCTTAGTTTATTGTAGAAACCAAATGACTGAGAAAGCTATGAAACACTGTCAATAAATACCTCAAGCAAGCAGTTGTGGCACAGTGACTTATTTCAAATCAAAGAGAGATCTTACTAATTTCCTTTGCCAAGAAGGTTATATGTGATGTTTGTGCATGGGTGTGTGTGTGTCTGTGGACAGCATACCTCGAGAAGTTATGGATGGATCCTTGTTATACAAAACTGAAGTTGTTAAATGCAGGTACCCGGTAGGTTGAGTTTGGGAAAACAAAGGTCATTTTTTGATAATGGGCCTCCTAGCAGCCTTTTACAATACTGCAAAAGAATTTCCTGTTTTGATATCTTATGCTCTGGACATTGGTTATGATATTTGAGAGGTAGTTAGCTCTGATAATAATGCGAGTAAGTGGTATAGGTTTGGGCTCCCTAGTCCTCTGTACATTTGGGCCAGACTCCCTTTCCAATGTAAGCTTCTGGTATTAGGATTGTATATTTCTTTTTATTTGAAGTGAGCTATGTTAGCATGCTGGAACATGTGATAAGTCTGTGAATTGTTTTAATTTGTTAAAAACTATTTGTTTTCCACAGGATGTTCCTGACAAGGCTCTTAAGAGATTCCTGAGAGCCCACCTAACAGTCCCGGAGGCTCACAAGGTGTATGTGAAGTGTGAGAAGTGGAGACACAAGTATGGCGTGGAAAACATCAAGCCAGAAGACCCTGCCATCCAGTCAGAGTTAGCCACAGGAAAGGGCATTGTTCTGGAAGAGAGGGATAAGGATGGAAGGTATGATTCTGGAGTAGATTTTAAGAACTGTTGTCAATTTTACATCTCTCTAACATCAACTGTCGGATTTCCACCGGATGCCATAGTATATACCACCACATACAAAACGTTGTTATAGAGGTATTTTCAAGATTGTCTTCAACACCTTCATGTAGATATCTAAAGTGTATATACCTCAAGATTACGGATGTTTCATTCCCTTTCAATAACATTAGATTGTTAGATCATCTATATGGTAATATTGTTTGAATGAGTTCTTTTGAATATTTTATTTGCTTCACTGTACACACAGGCCCATTATTCTGGTAACAGTACAGCTTCATGATACGAAGAACAGAGACATGGAAGTGCTTACCAAGTTCACTGTCTACATGCTGGTCAGTATTCAAGATATTCTATCTTTTGTAGATATGGGGTACGGACACCTCAGGGGGTACGGGCACTATAAGGGTATGGACATCACAGGGGGAACGGACACTAGAGAAGTACGCACAGGGTAGGGGTTACGGATACTATAGGGGTACGGACATTACATTGGGTACGAACACTTCAGGGGGTACGGACACTCCTGGGGGTACAGACACTACATTTTGATGTTGATTGTGATATTCGGCCATAACTACTCATACTTCAGAGGCTAACATTGCCATGGCAATGTCTGTTATTACATTGTAGTTGTTGTTGTTGTTGTTGTGTTTGAATGTTGCTGAATACTTTAATTACATGTAGACAGTACAGGGGGTACAGACAGTTCAGGGGATACAGACAATACAGGGGGTGTAATGTTCTTGTTGTCATCGTATTTGAATGTAGCTGAATACTAATTACATGTAGATTTTGACCTGCTGTACATTTTGACCAGAACTTGACTTTGTGGACTCTTTTTCTAGGAAACACTTTCCAAGCTGTCTGACCAAGGCGAGATGGACAACATTTGTGTGCTGTTTGACATGAAGGACTTCAGCCTGCGGAACATGGACTATCAGTTTGTGAAGACTCTGATCATGCTGCTGCAGAGATACTTCCCAGAGAGACTGGGGGTTTGCCTCATTGTCAATGCACCAACTCTGTTCTCAGGCTGCTGGCTCATCATTAGACCTTGGTAAGCTGTAGGTTCTGATATGTGTTATTGTTAAGCTTGTTCAGCACCAAGGACAAAACATGCCACGTTTTGTACAAAATTATGATTTTTTTCATTTGCCAAATATTAGTTACTCAAGCAATCGGATATGAGGTTGGAAAGGGGTTCCAAACCATATATATTTACAAAATCATATCCAGTTGCTTGAGTAACTGCTCTTTGGCATATCTTATTACCTGGATGTCTAATCTTCATCAATGTATGATTTTTTCATGTTTCAGTGATTTGACATGCATTTGAAATGGATTCTTGCAAAAAGCTGTTGTATCTGATTATTCTTAAGCAGTTGTGATTCGAGGATCTTTTACATAACAGTTCTTAGAAATAACATATTTTTGTGAAAGGCTGGATGTTAATCCATACCTTTGTTCTGTTCCCCCTGTAGGCTGGATGAGAGAACACGGAAGAAAGTTGCTTTCATATACAGTGAAGAGGAGCTGTCACAATACATCAGACTGGATGTTTTGCCCAGGAAACTTTTCTGACAGAAACACACATCCTTTCTTTTGGATATAAACATTTCACACCTCAGTACAGGATACCCATAGCTTCAAGTAGAAAATGCACCTTTCAGTGGTATTATTATCAATAAATCTATTTACTCCAGTACCTCAATACCAGGAATATTCTGTGGATGGTTTGATTTTGCAATACAATGTATACCGGTATCTGCAATATGTGGGTTTTAGGTTTTATTGTAAGAAGTGTTTTATTCCTGTTTATGGGGTGTACAGAATTCTATCAAGTACAGTATAGTAAGGTATTGTGTATATATCTATAAAAAAACAGGGTACTCAGATGCAATAAACTTGAATGCATTGCTGCTTACATTTTGTGCTCAAGCAGTGGCTATGTATATATGGGGAATATATACCTCATACATCTTGCGTATATCTTACATATTTGTCCTGTACTTTATATGGTAGGGAAGATTTTTGTCCATTTCGGTGTTCAGCAGTGCTGAAGATGTAAATTTACCATTTTTAGTTCGACTGAAAGACTTGAAATAACATTACATCATGGCCTTCCTGATGAGGTATATGAGTTTCTTGGCTAAGCCCAGGTTCTCTTAGACTAGTAGCTTCTTATGTTACATATATATGTCTATGATACCAAGATTTAGTGTTTACGAATACAACAGTCAGAACTCAAGTAGCTACTACCAGTTCTAGAGCAGGCAGTGTGATACAGTGTTATCTTTGCTTGGTCATCATCAACCCATCATACCAAACATCATTTTATGTATGACATCCCATGGGACTGTAAATCTGACAGTACAGTAGAACCTAGTACAATCTAGAACAAAAAGTGGTCACAGATCATTCTATGGCTCTTTTGTCTTGGTAAATGTTCTAAGTATTTCCTGTCTCTCATGGCTTCCTTCAGCCACTGGTCACATGAGATTCTGACTGGGCAGCATCTCTAATGCCTAAAGCATCAAACATTTATCATCATTCAACCTTTTCCAAGAAGGTTTAGTTTCGGTTGCGTTTGTGATGTCTGTGTATGTGTATGTGAATGAACAGCATAACTTGAGAGGGCCAGGACGAATTGTATGGATATTTGGCATGTAGATAGTTCTTGATAAGACCTGGGAATGATTAGATTTTGGGCCCCCTAACCACTTGTAACAGCACTGCATCAGAACTTCTGGTTTTGAATTATTGTTTTACTCATCATATTTAATTAAAATCAAATCACATGTTCACTCAAACTATCAAATGGTTGACTCAAACATGAACACAGTGCCAATTTATTCGTTTTATACAGCATCCATCAGTATAGAAGACACCATCAATCATTTCCTTAGATTTCATATGGACAAAAATGTAAACTTACATACATGTATATTGTAGGAAATTAAGGAACACCAACATTTTAAAAATGCATCATACCTACAATATTTGTGCACATTAGCAAAACTGAGCAGAGGACATAAAATAGTTGATGTTTAATTAAGCCAGAGATCGGTTTGTTGATTCTATCTTGTGGCAGTTTTGAAATGTACTAAGTACAGATCTTTTGTATTGGCGTATTCTGGTAACAGTGTTAGAAGTCTCCTATCATCTAGGTAATGTAATCATAGTCCATTCATGTATAGACAGCAGTTGTTAGATTTCGATTCAAACTGATGACACATCAAGAATATAAAAGTAAAAGTATAAAACTATGTAAATTCAAGCATGCACACACTATTTCACTGTCAAACGGGAGCAAGTAGCATAATGACGTTGAATATGATTTCAAACTTTTACAGTCCTGGTCAGACACAGCAAATCTATGCATTTGTTTCCTCCTCGAGGAACTTTGTGGTCATCTCAGCATGTCCATTTACAGTCGTGGTGTCCTTGTGGTGTGCTGGTCCAGTATTCTGTAAAGACAAAGTTGAGTAAGGTTTGGATCAGACAATTAAAGTTTTCAAAAAGTACAACTTATTGAAGAGCTATTCTTCCACTGGTCGTGACAGAGAAGATAGGCACTATGTGCGGCTTTTACAGGTTCACGGTGCAGTTTTTACAGGTTTGATTCCCCTAGAGTGGTATCCCTGACGCCCGAACGTGTTGATGTTCTCATGCGTCATCACTTCCTACATTGTCTACAACATTGGAGCAGAGCCAAACTAGATCTGTTCTCGAAATATCCTATCGTGTCCACCTTTTCATATCCTGGCGGGCTTCTCAACTGCGGACACACACTAGGACAAATAAACAAAAAACATCCCGACTGATCATGGAGGTAACTACTTTAGTAATCCATTAGTTGCATGACGTACATTAATGGTACACTCCAATTTGATTACTGAAAGTCGTCATCATTAATTTACCGTTATTTCAGTCAGCTAATAACATTAGACCTAACCTTGGCGTCGCCCTCTCCCCGAGCCCATGGCTGGACGTCAGTACGCATGAACACTGCGGTGAAGACACACCCGACAGCTTGGATGGCCGCTCCTATGTAGAAGATCTTAGACCAGCCGCCAACGGTCGGCTGTAAAAGGAATTCATCTATCATAAGAGCGGCCTTGCCTATGTAATTTGAAAAACGTGCGAATGGGTCTCGAAACAACAGTCGAAGCGACAGTCGAATTGAAGACTACGGTCATGGGTTCGGCCAGAGTCCTCCGTCATGCTTTAAATTTGTGTTAGAACAACAGTATAATTTTCTTCCGTCGAAAAGTCAACTTTGCCAGAAGGTCGAAATGGACTTATGATCAGAGACTCACGGGATTTTGTGGTCTTTGACATTTTGCCAGTAACGAGGTCGACTTTGATAAGAATGATTACAATTCAACACCTTCATGTGCATGCATTGGCCTAGTGTAAAACATGAGCCACTTACATCATTCTCAACGATGAATCCGACCAACATAGGAGCGAAGATTCCGGGCAGAGTTCCTGCCGTGTTGGCCAGTGCGAAGGTCACTCCGCTGAACCTGGGCGCGAACTCGACGTGCACGGCGCGGAAGCCGGCGTTGGTGAGCCCGCTGAAGGCTTGCAGCAGGCAGAGCAGAGCCACGGCAGCGGCAGGGTCACAGCCGCTCAGGTTAGCCAGCACGAGCCCGCAGATCACCATACCGGTAACCCCTGAGGTAGATGTAACCAAACAAAAATATAGACGTGATAGATGTCACCCGGAAACGTCGTAATAAACATTCAAGATTTCCCTTTGGAATTTTCAGCAGGAGTCAAGTTACATTTGTAGTACGATCTTCGTGCGATCGCAAACTGAGGGAACTTGTTGAACAGTCGTCCAAGATTTAGCTTTTGTTTTAGATTCCTGCTAGCGGTTGGTTCTCTCACAGCCCAGGCTACTTGCAAATCCTACGGCATCAAAATCGTACCTGTAACATATGTGACCCGCTCTGCGTCGAACATCAATGAAGAGTTTTTTGCATCCTGATGATTAAAAAAATCTCGCTGGAAAGATTACAGGAGTTGATACGTTCTGCACTCCTCTGTTTTCCAGGACCATGAAACTCACCCGTGATGACAAAACTCCTGCGGATCCACACTTTCGGGATGGTCCCACGTTTGATGAGGTAGTCCGCGAGGAAGCTGGACAGCATCATTGAGATCATCGCTAACAGGGATGGAAGGGCGGACAGCAAGCCGTTCTATCAGCAACATAAAGAACTTGCTATCAAACACATATGAAATTGTGAAGACTTCTTGGCGTTCAAAAGTGGTAAGTGACTTCAATACACCTCCCATATTCTTTTCATTCTATATGTATTTCCAAGCAAGCTCATCGACCTTTACTTCTTAAATAAACAAAAGAGACAAAAGCTGGATAATTCATCCAAGTGCCATAATTCGTCAAAGAGGTAAGTGAGAATAATGTCTAGTTTTTCTTTGGACTCGCAACGCCGACCAGTTGCATTACTGTTGTAAATCGCTAGGCAGGGCGCTTTGGGTCTCGTTGCTTCCATGCAACAATTAATCTCATCATCAGAAGTGACCAATCGCGGAAAGTGCATTTTTCAGGTTAGGATTCTCTTCACGGACCAATCGCAGTCGCCATTCATCAGCCAATTAATGATACCTGCTGATGTTTGATTGCTTGACCAATCACAGACCCGTGGTAATTTTTGCACCTGTGCTGGGCACACCTTTGTCAGTCTGCCGAGATTGACGGTCGATTGTTCAACCAAACAAGGCCGTTTCTTCCCACGGGCTCTCACCGTAAGCCAGAATTTCTGTCCTCGGCAATTGAAGCGAGGGGTTGGGGAAGGGAGACGGAGAAATTCACCGTAATGTTCTTCACGCCAATAACCGGGGAGATGCGACGTTCTAATCGGTGAGTAGATGTTTTGACGTTCCTTTTTATCAGAGGTGTCCAGTTCTAATTTTACGTCCCAATCCCACTTGATGTTTGACAACCGTTGGGCATTGTTTGTTACAGCGGTGGTGAGACGGCTCATGTGTACCCGTGGCCCCTATCGGAATCGCACCGTACGCTGACACGTCAGGATGCGAGGCAAAGGCTCCCGCGCCCGAAGGAATGTGCCGAGCGTCACCGTAACGAGTACTTCACAAGGTCCGGGGAGATAAAGGAATCTCCGGCGCGTCTTGAGAAGACCCGCGGTGTTCATAATGATAGACCGACGGCAAGGCATTTCCCAGGCATTTGACAAGGTATTCTCTCAATTCTATATTGTGTGAAAGCAGGCTTTGAGAGACAATAGCTTTGTTGGCAACATTCATTACGAAAAAGGATCTGTGATTGAATTCAAGAACTCGTTTTTTCCACGTACGATATATACCGGAGCGGAACGCCCTGCCTGGCACGTTGAGTGCGGGTTGGCGGAAACGGCTGCCCGTTCGGTCGGCGGAAAACGCTGCCCGGTCCGGTCCGGAGGTTGGTTTTGGGGGTTTCGAGTACACTAAATCTAAACATTTGCTATCGCAGCAAATCAGTAATTTTGGTGCACTTTTCGTGTAGGCTGGCCCTACAACTTACTAATATCGTTAACATTACCGTAATTTTGGAAATTCGAAAACGCAAACACGGCGTAATTTCGATTTTGAATACGTTTACGGTGAACATCAGATTTCGGTGCTGCCAGCTCATGGACGCTAATAAGATCGATGATGAGCCACGTGTCCTCACCTTAAGAACTGATTAGCGCCTTTATTATCTAATTTAGCTACCTTGGTACAAGGCATTCAACGTCTTGGAGGTATATAGTGTTGTAAGTACATTGATGGCACTGTATATTCTGATAAACCCATGGACAGAAGTTGAATGCCATTTGACTGCTTAGAATTACTTCGTTACTTTTCTACAACGTTTTATAACTACGGTATATTGGATTAACCGCGCGAAAGTCGGGCATCCGGAAAGTGTCCTTTTCAATTCACCGTTGTCCCTATATATTCTTAACTTTCAAACGCAATGGGGTGAATATTAGAAAGCGTGCGCTACTTTTATCACCTTAATCGCATAGTAAAACCCATCGACGGAAGGGAGATTGCTATTTGACTGCTTAGAATTACTTCCTTACCTTTTTACAAGACTTTATAACTATTGGAATAACCACGAAAGTCGGGCACCCGGAAAATGCCCTTTTCACCATTGTCACTGTATATTCTTCACTTTCAAACGCCATGGCGTCAATATTACAGAGTGTGCGTTACTTTTATCACTTAAATCGCATAGTAAAACCTATGGACAGACGACAGAATGCCACATGACTGCTTAGAATAACTTTGTTACTTTTCTACAAGGCTTTATAACTTTTCGACTAACCGCGAAAGAAGGGCACCCGGGAAGTGCCACTGTATATTCTTAAATTTCAAACGGTATGGCGTCAATATTACAAAGTGTGCGTTACTTTTATCACTTTAATCACGTAGTAAACCCCATGGAGAGAAGGCAGATTGCTTTTTGACTGCTAAAAATTACTTTCTTACTTTTCTAAAAGGCTCGAAAGCGAAAAAAGCTTACTCTTGGGGTAACCGCAAAGTGAACCTCTACATCTACATCTATGCTCTACTGGGCAAAGCCCCCTTCAGGGGCATCCCACCCAGGTAAAAGCGAACCCTTCGGTAACCGCAAAGCGACCCCATACGATGGAACTTCCAGATTCTTAAACAAAGTGTGCGTTTCTTTTATCACTTGAATTTCATAGTAAACCACGTGGCGAGAAGACAGAAAGCATTTTGAGCACTAAAAATTACTTCGTTACTTTTATACAAGGCTCGAAAGCGAATGAAGGTTCCCCTTGGGGTAACCGCTAAGCGAACCCTTCGGTAACCGCAAAGCGACCCCACACGATGGAACTTCCAGATTCTTAAAAAAAGTGTGCGTTACTTTTATCACTTGAAGTTCATAGTATATGGCGAGAAGACAGAAAGCATTTTGAGCACTAAAAATTACTTCGTTACTTTTCTACAAGGCTCAAAATGAATAAAGGTTCCCTTGGGGTAACCGCTAAGCGAAGCCTTCGGTAACCGCAAAGCGACTCCATACGATGGAACTTCTAGATTCTTAAACAAAGATCGCGTTACTTTCATCACTTGAATTTCATAGTAAAACACGTGGCAAGAAGAAAGAAAGCATTTTGAGTACTAAAAATTACTTCGTTACTTTTCTACAAGGCTCAAAAGCGAATAAAGGTTCCCTTGGGGTAACCGCTAAGCGAAGCCTTCGGTAACCGCAAAGCGACTCCATACGATGGAACTTCCAGATTCTTAATCAAAGATCGCGTTACTTTCATCACTTGAATTTCATAGTAAAACACGTGGCAAGAAGAAAGAAAGCATTTTGAGTACTAAAAATTACTTCGTTACCTTTCTAAAAGGCTCGAAAGCGAATGAAAGTTCCCTTGAGGTAACCGCTAAACGAAGCCTTCGGTAACCGCAAAGCGACCCCATACGATGGAACTTCTAGATTCTTAAACAAAGTGTGCGTTACTTTTATCAGTTGAATTTCATAGTAAAACACGTAACAAGAAGACAGAAAGCATTTTGAGTACTAAAAATTACTTTGTTACTTTTCTACAAGGCTCGAAAGCCAATGAAGGTTCGCCGGAGGTAACCGCAAAGCGAAGCCTTCGGTAACCGTAAAGCGACCCCATACGATGGAACTTCCAGAATCTTAAGCAAAGTGTGCGTTACTTTCATCACTTGAATTCCATGGTAAAACCCGTGTGGAGAAGACAGAAAGCATTTTGAGTACTAAAAATTACTTCGTTACCTTTCTAGAAGGCTCGAAAGTGAATGAAGGTTCGCCCAAGGTAACCGCTAAACAAAGCCTTCGGTAACCGTAAAGCGACCCCATACGATGGAACTTCCAGAATCTTAAGCAAAATTTGCGTTACTTTCATCACCTGAATTCCATAGTAAAACACGTGTCGAGAAGACAGAAAGCATTTTGAGTACTAAACATTACTTCCTTGCTTTTCTACAAGGCTCGAAAGTGAATGAAGGTTCGCCGGAGGGAACCGCTAAGCTAAGCGAAGCCTTCGGTAACCGCAAAGCGACCCCATACCATGGAGCTTCCAGATTTTTAAACAAAGTGTGCGTTACTTTCATCTGTTGAATTCCATAGTTGAACCCGTGGCAATAAGGCAGAAAGCAATTTGAGTATTCAAAATTACTTCCTTACTTTTCTACAAGGCTCGAAAGCGAATGAAAGCTCTCTTTGGGTAACCGCTAAGCGAAGCCTTCGGTAACCGCTAAGCGACCCCATACGATGGAACTTCCAGAATCTTAAGCAAAGTGTACGTGACTTTGATCACTTAAATTCCATAGCGAATCCCGTGTCAAGAAGGCAGAAAGCAATTTGGGTACTTAAAATTACTTCCTTGCTTTTCTACAAGGCTCGAAAGTGAATGAAGGTTCGCCGGAGGTAACCGCTAAGCGAACCCTTCGGTAACCGCAAAGCGACCCTATTCGATGGAACTTCCAGAATCGTAAGCAAAGTGTGCGTTACTTTCATCACATGAATTCTATAGTAAAACCCGTGGCGAGAAGGCATAAAGCAATTTGAGTACTTAAAATGACTTCCTTACCTTTCTACAAGGCTCGAAAGTGAATGAAGGTTCGCCGAAGGTAACCGCTAAGCGAACCCTTCGGTAACGCAAAGCGACCCAATACGATGGAACTTCCAGAATCTTAAGCAAAGTGTGCGTTACTTTCATCACCTGAAATCCAAAGTAAAACACCTGTCGAGAAGACAGAAAGCATTTTGAGTACTAATAATAACTTTGTTACCTTTCTACAAGGCTCGAA
Organism: Branchiostoma floridae; assembly: GCF_000003815.2. Taxonomy (NCBI): domain Eukaryota; kingdom Metazoa; phylum Chordata; class Leptocardii; order Amphioxiformes; family Branchiostomatidae; genus Branchiostoma; species Branchiostoma floridae. Next base: position 22,042 of record NW_023365790.1, read on the forward strand.
AGGGAATGAAAGTTCCCTTGGGGTAACCGCTAAACGAAGCCTTCGGTAACCGCAAAGCGACCCCATACGATGGAACTTCCAGAATCTTAAGCAAAGTGTGCGTTACTTTCATCACTTGAATTGCATAGGAGAACCCGTAGCTAGAAGACAGAAAGCACTTTGGGTACTTAAAATTACTTCCTTACTTTTCTACAAGGCTCGAAAGTGAATAAAGGTTCGCCATAAAACAATAATAAAAGGGGTTGCCCCGAAGCCCATTACGGAGTCCCGCGTGGGAGATCTACACCTGTCCCAATAATCAACCTTATGTTCCCATGTTCTGTTTTGTTGTTAGTAATATTATCTGGTGTATTTTCATCAGCCAGCCAGTAAGTACCCAATGTGTTGAGTAATGAGGCTGTTAAGCGTGGTCGAGGCACCTCCTCGAGCATGGCACCCCCGTTTTACGTCCCTCCCGGAAGACGATGATAATAATCTGAAAGCAGATCCACGGTGGCGTAATATAGTATCAAACCCACCTCTACGAAGAATGTTTGGGTTTAACGGGGGGCTGCATAGCCGACTAAGATTTTTCCTGTGGTGACGTGAACCACTATACATTCAAAGTGCATAGAGCTGGCTCCATGAAGCTTGTTTATCGTTTACAAGGCCGGCTCCATAGCCGAATAAGATTTTTCCTGTGGTGACGTAAACCAATTGTATACATTCAAAGTGTATAGAGCTGGCTCCATGAAGCTTGTTTATCGCTTACAAGGCCGGCTCCATAGACGACCAAAATTTTTCCTGTGGTGACGTGAACATTGAAAGTGCATAGAGAAAAATCAACATTTTGGATCGCGGTTAGGGGGACTTAGCTAAGAACGGGAATAACTCGCCTATAAGAAGAGCTATCAAAAAACGGATTGCAGTGTTGAACTCCCCACCAAGAGACCTTTCTAATGATACCATAGTTTGCCTATTTCGAACACTTTTGAAAAATCAACATTTTGGGTCGCGGTTAGGGGGACTTAGCTAAGAACGGCAATAACTCGCCGATAACAAGAGCTATCAAAAAACGGATTGCAGTGTTGAACTCCCCACCAAGAGACCTTTCTAATGAAACCATAGTTTGCCTATTTCGAACACTTTTGAAAAATCAACATTTTGGGTCGCGGTTAGGGGGACTTAGCTAAGAACGGGAATAACTCGCCTATAACAAGAGCTATCAAAAAACGGATTGCAGCGTTGAACTCCCCACAAAGAGACCTTTCTAATGATACCATAGTTTGCCTATTTGGAACACTTTTGAAAAGTCAACATTTTGGGTTACTGTAATCGGTGCTTAGCTATAAACGCGAATAACTCGCCTATAACAAGAGCTATCAAAAAACGGATTGCAGTGTTGAACTCCCCACTAAGAGACCTTTCTAATGATACCATAGTTTGCCTATTTCGAACACTTTTGAAAAATCAACATTTTGGGGCGCGGTTAGGGGGACTTAGCTAAGAACGGGAATAACTCGCCTATAACAAGAGCTATCAAAAACGGATTGCAGTGTTGAACTCCCCACCAAGAGACCTTTCTAATGATACCATAGTTTGCCTATTTCGGACACTTTGAAAAATCAACATTTTGGGGCGCGGTTAGGGGGACTTAGCTAAGAACGGGAATAACTCGCCTATAACAAGAGCTATCAAAAAACGGATTGCAGTGTTGAACTCCCCACCAAGAGACCTTTCTAATGATACCATAGTTTGCCTATTTCGGACACTTTTGAAAAATCAACATTTTAGGTTACTGTAATCGGTGCTTAGCTAAGAACGGGAATAACTCGCCTATAACAAGAGCTATCAAAAAACGGATTGCAGTGTTGAACTCCCCACCAAGAGACCTTTCTAATGATACCATAGTTTGCCTATTTCGGACACTTTTGAAAAATCAACATTTTGGGTCGCGGTTAGGGGGACTTAGCTATAAACGCAAATAACTCGCCTATAACAAGAGCTATCAAAAAACGGATTGCAGGGTTGAACTCCCCACCAAGAGACCTTTTGAATGAGCCCATAGTTTGCCTATTTTGTNCCTGGTTTACAGCTGCCATAGCTTCGGGTGCAAACCGCAATTCAATCGGATACGTCCTTCTCGAGTTATTCTTGAGTATAGGCGCTCTCTTTAGGCGCAACTGCTAGCTTCTTTTTTGAAACACTGCCTGTCACGGTACTTGGTAGGGGATGACATGATAACGCGATTGTAGCTTAGAGTTCAAGTTCCGGCCCGGCAAACTTGGTATCATTCTAAAGGTTGCTTAATAAGGAATCGACGGGTGCAAACCGCAATTTAATCGGATACGTCCTTCTCGAGTTTTTTTTAGTAAAGGCGCTCCTTAGACGCAACCGCTAGCTTCTTTTTTGAAACACTGTCTGTCACGGTACCTGGTAGGGAATGACTTGATAACGCGATTGTAGCTTAGAGTTCAAGTTCCGGCCCGGCAAACTTGGTATTACTCGAAGGATGCTTAATAAGAAATCAACGGGTGCAAACCGCAATTCAATCGGATACGTCCTTCTCGAGTTATTCTTGATGGACGCGCTGTCTTAAGGCGCAACCGCTAGCTTCTTTTTTGAAACACTGCTTGTCACGGTACTTGGTAGGGGATGACTTGATAACGCTATTGTAGCTTACAGTTCAGGTTCCGGCCAAGCAAACTTGGTATCATTCGAAAGGTTGCTTCGTAAGGAATCGACGGTTGCAAACCGCAATTTTAGCGGATACGTCCTTCTCGAGTTATTCTTGAGTATAAGCACTCTCTTTAGGCGCAACCGCTAGCTTTTTTTTTAAACACTGCTTGTCACGGTACCTGGTAGGGAATGACTTAATAACGCGATTGTAGCTTACAGTTCAGGTTCCGTCCCGGCAAACTTGGTATCATTCGAAAGGTTGCTTCGTAAGGAATCGACGGGTGCAAACCGCAATTTAATCGGATACGTTAATCTTGAGGTATTTTTTAGTATAGGCGCTCTCTTTAGGCGCAACCGCTAGCTTCTTTTTTGAAACACTGCTTGTCAGGGTACCTGGTAGGGGATTACTTGTTAACGCGATTGTAGCTTACAGTTCAGGTTCCAGCCCGGCAAACTTGGCATCATTCGAAAGGTTGCTTCGTAAGGCATCGACGGGTGCAAACCGCAATTTAATCGGATACGTCCTTCTCGAGTTATTCTTGGGTATAGGCACTCTCTTTAGACGCAACCACTGGCTTCTTTTTTGAAACACTGCCTGTCACGGAACTTGGTAGGGGATGACATGATAACGCGATTGTAGTTTACAGTTCAGGTTCCGGCTCGGCAAACTTAGTATTATTCGAAAGGTTGCTCAGTAAGGCATCGACGGGTCCAAACCGCAATTTAATCGAATACGTCCTTCTCGAGTTATTCTTGAGTATAGGCGCTCTCTTTAGGCGCAACCGCTAGCTTCTTTTTTTAAACAATGTCCTTCACGGTACCTTTTAGGGGATGACTTGATAACGCGATTGTAGCTTAGAGTTCAGGTTCCGGCCCAAATAACTTGGTATCATTCAAAAGGTTGCTTAGTAAGGAATCGACGGGTGCAAACCGCAATTTAATCGTATACGTCCTTCTCGAGTTATTCTTGAGTATAGGCACTCTCTTTAGACGCAACCGCTAGCTTCTTTTTTGAAACACTGTTACGGCACCTGGTAGGGGGATGACTTAACAACGTGATTGTAGCTTAGAGTTCAGGTTCCGGCCCGGCAAACTTGATATTATTCGAAATGTTGCTTAGTAAGTAATCGACGGGTGCAAACCGCAATTGAATCGGATACGTCCTTCTCGAGTTATTCTTGAGTATAGGCGCTCTCTTTAGGCGCAACCGCAAGCTTCTTTTTTAAAACAAAGTCCTTCACGGTACCTGATAAGGAGATGACTTGATAACGCGATTGTGGCTTAGAGTTCAGGTTTCGGTCCGACAAACTTGGTATCATTTAAAATGTTGCTTAGTAAACAATCGACGGGTGCAAACTGCAATTTAATCAGATACGTCCTTCTCGAGTTATTCTTGAGTATAGGCGCTCTCTTTAGGCGCAACCGCTAGCTTCTTTTTTGAAACGCTATCACGGCACCTGCTAGGGGGATGACTTAACAACGCGATTGTAGCTTAGAGTTCAGATTCCGGCCCGGCAAACTTGGTATCATTCGAAAGGTTGCTTAGTAAGAAATCGACGGGTGCAAACCGCAACTTCATTGGATACGTCCTTCTCGAGTTATTCTTGAGTATAGGCGCTCTGTTTAGGCGCAACCGCTAGCTTCTTTTCTGAAACACTCCCTGTAACGGCACCTTGTAGTTATAAGCGAACCCCTCGGTAACCGAAAAGTCGCCCAATACTATGGAACCACCACAATCTTTTACAAAATGAAAAACTCGTAACGAGTAGGCAGAAAGCAATTTGAGTACTAAAAATTACTTCCTTACTTTTCTACAAGGCTCGAAAGCGAGCAAGTTTCCCCTTGGCGAAACCGATAAGCGAACCCTTCGGTCACCGCAAAGTGACCCCATACGATGGAACTTCCAGAATCTTCAACAAAATGTGCGTTACTTTTGTCACTTGAATTTCATAGTAAAACCCGTAACGAGTAGGCAGAAAGCAATTTGAGTACTAAAAATTAATTCCTTACTTTTCTACGAGCAGGCTCGAAAGCGAATGACGTTTCCCCTTGGCGAAACCGCTAAGCGAACCCTTCGGTCACCGCAAAGTGACCCCATACGATGGAACTTCCAGAATCTTCAACAAAATGTTCGTTACTTTTGTCACTTGAATTTCGTGGTAAAACCCGTAACGAGTAGGCAGAAAGCAATTTGAGTACTAAAAATTACTTCCTTACTTTTCTACAAGGCTCGAAAGCGAATGACGTTTCCCATTGGCGAAACCGATAAGCGAACCCGTCGGTCACCGCAAAGTGACCCCATACGAAGGAACTTCCAGAATCTCAACAATATATGCGTTACTTTTGTCACTTGAATTTCATGGTGAAACCCGTAACGAGTAGGCAGAAAGCAATTTGAGTACTAAAAATTACTTCCTTACTTTTCAACGAGCAGGCTCGTAAGCGAAAGACGTTTCCCCTTGGCGAAACCGCTAAGCGAAACCGTCGGTCACCGCAAAGTGACCCCATACGATGGAACGTCAAGAATCTTCAACAAAATGTGCGTTACTTTTGTCACTTGAATTTCATAGTAAAACCCGTAACGACTAGGCAGAAAGCAATTTGAGTACTAAAAATTACTTGCTTACTTTTCTACAAGGCTCGAAAGCGAATGACGTTTCCCCTTGGCGAAACCGATAAGCGAACCCTTCGGTCACGGCAAAGTGACCCCATACGATGGAACTTCCAGAATCTTCAATAAAATGTGCGTTACTTTTGTCACTTGAATTTCATAGTAAAACACGTAACGAGTAGGCAGAAAGCAATTTGAGTACTAAAAATTACTTCCTTACTTTTCTACAAGGCTCGAAAGCGAATGACGTTTGGCCTTGACGAAACCAATAAGCGAACCCTTCGGTCACCGCAAAGTGACCCCATACGATAGAACTTCCAGAATCTTCAACAAAATATGCGTTACTTTTGTCACTTGAATGCATAATAAAACCCGTAACGATTAGGCAGAAAGCAATTTGAGTACTAAAAATTACTTCCTTACTTTTCTACAAGGCTCGAAAGCGAATGACGTTTGGCCTTGACGAAACCGCTAAGCGAACCCTTCGGTCACCGCAAAGTGACCCCATACGATGGAACGTCAAGAATCTTCAACAAAATGTGCGTTACTTTTGTCACTTGAATTTCATAGTAAAACACGTAACGAGTAGGCAGAAAGCAATTTGAGTACTAAAAATTACTTCCTTACTTTTCTATAAGGCTCGAAAGCGAATGACGTTTCCCCTTGGCGAAACCGCTAAGCGAACCCTTCGGTCACCGCAAAGTGACCCCCTACGATGGAACTTCCAGAATCTTCAACAGAATTTGCGTTACTTTTGTCATTCGAATTTCATAGTAAAACACGTAACAACTAGGCAGAAAGCAATTTGAGTACTAAAAATTACTTCCTTACTTTTCTACAAGGCTTGAAAGCGAATGACGTTTCCCCTTGGCGAAACCGCTAAGCGAACCCTTCGGTCACCGCAAAGTGACCCCATACGATGGAAGTTCGAGATTCTTCAACAAAATGTGCGTTACTTTTGTTGCTTGAATTTCATAGTAAAACCCGAAATGACTAGGCAGAAAGCAATTTGAGTACTACAAATTACTTCCTTACTTTTTTACAAGGCTCGAAAGCGAATGACGTTTAACTTTTCGAAAACGCTAAGCGAACCCTTTGGTGACCGCAACGTGACCCCATACGATGGAACTTCCAGAATCTTCAACAAAATGTGCGTTACTTTTGTCACTTGAATTTCATAGTAAACCCGTAACGAGTAGACAGAAGGTACC
>NW_023365790.1:28675-31621 GCF_000003815.2 Branchiostoma floridae
TGATATTTTCACACCAATCCAGTGTACCAAGTACGAACAATAATCTCAAGCCACAAAGTGAACATGTGTGCACATGATGGACTGGTTCTGTTGTTTACACTGAATAATCAGTGAATTGATTGGCACATTGTCCAGCAATACATGCCAATGTGTGTATTCTTTAGCAGCTTGCTATTGAAAATTTGGACTACTGAACTCCCTGTTCAAACAACTACATTTCAAGCTTGTGTACTTAACACCTGGGACACATCAAACAATTGGGAGATACCTGTGTGTGGTCAGAATGATTGGTGATATGATAGCGCTGGAGTGTGTATTTTAAAGTTATCAGTAAGAAAACAAGGTCTTGTATATATAAACACTATGCGTTATTACATGTTTTCGACTTAGAGGTGTAGCTATGCAGCACTCCTTCTCACAAGTAATTAAAACTCCTTAATCATTATGATGACTCTTTCATTGTTAATTATTTTATAATCATGCGTTCAGTCCTTGATTCAGCGTACTTTCATTATAATATTTGATGGTCTTATGGTCTTGAATAAGGATTGAAAAGAATTCTGTAGGAAATCAAAGTATGTGCCCACTTCTAGAAACTGCGTACACCACATAAACCAACCATGTCGGTATGCTGACCGATCAGAATGAGGAGCGGTTTCAACTGGAGCAAGACTCCTACCTAACCGAAGACTCTACTCTACTCTACTCTACTCTACTTCCAAGTAAAAACACAAAAGGTATTTTCACGTGACTGGACGCCCCCCACCCCCACATAATTTCGTTCTCGGAAGTTCACCTTGATTGTAACGTTAGTTGGTAGTGACATAGTCCCTTATTTCTTCGACCCATATGTATATCCAACCGGTTAGTATCTGAGGGTGAACTACACTGGTGAAATAACTCTAAGACAGCAAGAAGGGGGCCAAGGAAAATTGGGTTATGTTATGTAAGAAACAAAACTAAACTCTCAGGCATGTATTACATCATGCTGAAACCAAGTCAAGGAAAACGACTTTAAAACACTTCCTACAAGCTTATTGAGAGAGCAAACAAGGAAATAATATGACCATTGGCTGAACGGATCCATGTAAAGTAAAATGGGACTTACCAGCTAATACTTGATGTAGAAATGCGGGAGGAAATGTGCTGTGGATGTGAAGAAGTGGCAGTCTGTACCTATTCCCGCCGACTCATCAGCTGACAATGAATGAGTCACGTGTCATGTGAGCGTCATGTGACTCTCATCCGGGAGATACCATTCTGATCACTAGGGGGGGACCACGGTTCCGGTAACGTTATATCCAATTCATCCCATGTAAAAGTGCACAAAAATTGTCATTATCTCAGTAATCTAAATAACTAAGTTGCAACCTAATATTTTGATTGTCCATTAAATGCATTTCCGACATATTCTTTATAGCTATTCTTCAAATGACTCCCCGAGCCCTTAGATTGATCCCTTGGGCTTGAAAGCCTCACAAGACTTGATGCTTCAAAGCAGATGTTATCTTTACATGTGACAAATTTCACAATGCAAAAACGTAAAATGTTGCTTGCATATTAGGAAAGACGCTAAGCTAACCCAAGATAGGGTCCATTGGCTGTAACATTAGATATTACATATTTAAAACGTGCTTGTTAGTCTTTCATCATCATCATCGGTTGACGTGCTCGCAGTCACACACGACGGGGTTATCTTTATTACCTGTAATAGCCTCCAAGCAGAGGTTCGGCTGTTTGATTTGCGCGTTCTATGCGTTTTATTGTGCTGTCCAATGAGGTTAAAAAGAAATTGCAGTGTTATAAGTGCCTTCACTTGCCAAATGTTCAAAACTTTACCCCTATGTAAAAATAAGATTGCTCAATACAAAAGCTCCTTGCTCAATACGACTCGTTTATTTACATGGGCGCGTTCATAGTGAGGCTACAGGAAACCTCCCCATATTGTTCATTCTATGATATTCTATTCTGTGATATTTCCCTAAATGATTATGAGAAAAAATGACAATGAGTAATAATCATGCGTTCTTTGTTTATAGCAATTACAAACTACACTTTGTCACTCCCCACAAGAGGCACTTTTTCGCTAGCGCTGTTCGTGTACAAGCACACCACTCAGAACCTATGACTGTGTAGGACTTTGGGCGCGATTGCCTTGCACCAATCTAACTTTTGAGATCGTTTGGACTGGCTGAAAGGGAATACCGCTAAAAGCACGCGTTCATGCAGCCGTTCAGTTTTTGGCTCGGAACGGAGTCATGAATACATGAATAAGACAATAAAGACCACAGGAAGAGTATGAACAACAAGTTATATTTGTGGATCTGATGCAATCAGTCAAGTCAAGTCAAACATTTTAGAAGGGTCGTGAGAATTTGTCCGCCTGAAAATCATAGCATCGCCGGTTCCCCAACCACTTCTGAAACATCGCGATGTCAAGATTCACACAGTCAGAAATGTCGTAGACAATAAGGCTGATTTTCATCATTTAGATCCATCCATTTTGAAGATTGTGGGGGGGGGGGGTTCACGGGAGGGCCAGATATTTGGGAAGGACCATGGGAATAACTCGGGCTCTCTTGAAGATAGCCGTATCGATTCGCAACCAGAGTCAAAGTACTTTATTTGCGATTGGCAGAATTCACTGTCTGAATTATAGTTTACAATTCTTAAAAACTAACTTTCCTATAGCGTTATTAAGTTCAGCTGTTGTTTAAAAACAGCCAGGGTTGCCCAACTAGCCAGGGGCTTTATTATACAACCACACTGAAACCTCAATGCTAAGACTCACGTAGAGATACCCCAGTAATAAAACTCATTGTCGTCTCATAAGAATTGAGATCCCTTCCTCTGGAAGAAGTTGATACCTAAACAGCCATACATAAAAGTCTACCTGCCCTGCTAAAAAGGCGGGATCGTTCCACAACCATTTCTGAAACATGTTGA
>NW_023365790.1:32138-34086 GCF_000003815.2 Branchiostoma floridae
AAGTCACTATTACGTACAGTTTTGTGAAGTTTCATTAATGATCATCGTATTGCAAGCCAAGAGAAACGTCTTTTAGCATTTTTGTTTTAAATTAAGCGCGGCCTTATGATTTTAAATCGAGTCATCATGAAGTCATACGAATTTGCATAGATTATGACTTTTCTACAAGGCTCGAAAGCGAATGAAGTTTCCCCTTGGGAAAACCGCTAAGCGAACCCTTCGGTAACCGCAAAGTGACTCCATACGATGGAACTTCCAGAATCTTAGACAAAATGTGCGTTATTTTCGTAACTTGGAGTTCGTAGTAAAACCCGTAACGAGTACGCAGAAAGCAATCTGAGTACTAAAAATTACTTCCTTACTTTTCTACAAGGCTTGAAAGCGAATGAAGTTTCCACTTGGGAAAACCGCTAAGCGAACCCTTCGGTAACCGCAAAGTGACCCCATACGATGGAACTTCCAGAATCTTAAACAAAATGTGCGTTACTTTCGTCACTTGAAGTTCGTAGTAAAACCCGTAACGATAAGGCAGAAAGCAATCTGAGTACTAAAAATTACTTCCTTACTTTTCTACAAGGCTCGAAAGTGAATGAAGTTTCCCATTGGGAAAACCGCTAAGCGAACCCTTCGGTAACCGCAAAGTGACGCCATACGATGGAACTTCCAGAATCTTAAACAAAATGTGCGTTACTTTCGTCACTTGAAGTTCATAGTAAAACCCGTAAGGAGTAGGCAGGTAGGCAGAAAGCAATTTGAGTACTAAAAATTACTTCCTTACTTTTCTACAAGGCTCGAAAGCGAATGAAGTTTCCACTTGAGAAAAACGCTAAGCGGACCCTTCGGTAACCGCAACGTGACCCCATACGATGGAACTTCCAGAATCTTAAACAAAATGTGCGTTACTTTCGTCACTTGAAGTTCGTAGTAAAACCGGTAACGAGTAGGCAGAAAGCAATTTGAGTACTAAAAATTACTTCCTTACTTTTCTACAAGGCTCGAAAGTGAATGAAGTTTCCCCTTGGGAAACCGCTAAGCGAACCCTTCGGTAACCGCAAAGTGACGCCATACGATGGACTTCCAGAATCTTAAACAAAATGTGCGTTACTTTTGTCACTTGAAGTTCGTAGTAAAACCGGTAACGAGTAGGCAGAAAGCAATTTGAGTACTAAAAATTACTTCCTTACTTTTCTACAAGGCTCGAAAGTGAATGAAGTTTCCCCTTGGGAAAACCGCTAAGCGAACCCTTCGGTAACCGCAAAGGGACCCAGTACGATGGAACTTCCAGAATCTTAAACAAAATGTGCGTTACTTTCGTCACTTGAAGTTCGTAGTAAAACCCGTAAGGAGTAGGCAGAAAGCAAATTGAGTACTAAAAATTACTTCCTTACTTTTCTACAAGGCTCGAAAGCGAATGAAGTTTCCCCTTGGGAAAACCGCTAAGCGAACCCTTCGGTAACCGCAAAGTGACTACATCGATGGAACTTCCAGAATCTTAAACAAAATGTGCGTTACTTTTGTCACTTGAAGTTCGTAGTAAAACCCGTAAGGAGTAGGCAGAAAGCAATTTGGGTACTTAACATTATTTCATTACTTTTCTACAAGGCTCGAAAGCAAATGAAGTTTCCCCTTGGGAAAACCGCTAAGCGAACCCTTCGGTAACCGCAAAGTGACCCCATACGATGGAACTTCCAGAATCTTAAACAAAATGTGCGTTACTTTCGTCACTTGAAGTTCGTAGTAAAACCGGTAACGAGTAGGCAGAAAGCAATTTGAGTACTAAAAATTACTTCCTTACTTTTCTACAAGGCTCGAAAGTGAAGTGAATGAAGTTTCCCCTTGGGAAAACCGGTAAGCGAACCCTTCGGTAACCGCAAAGTGACGCCATACGATGGAACTTCCAGAATCTTAAACAAAATGTGCGATGGCGCAAAGGATCGACTCTGGACTG
>NW_023365790.1:34838-37825 GCF_000003815.2 Branchiostoma floridae
ATGCCAACCCTTCGGTAACCGCAAAGCGACCCCATACGATGGAACTTCCAGAATCTTAAACAAAGTGTGCGTTACTTTTATCACTTGAATGTCATAGAAATACCCGTGGCGAGAAGTCAGAAAGAAATTTGAGTGCTAAAGTTGCTTCCTTACTTTTCTACAAGGCTCGAAAGCGAATGAAGGTTCACCTTGGGGTAACCGCAAAGCGACCCCATACGATGGGAATTGTAGAATCTTAAACAAAGTTTGCGTTACTTTTATCACTTGAATTTCATAGTAAAACCCGTGGCGAGAAGGCAGAAAGCAATCTGAGTGCTCAAAATTGCTTCCTTGCTTTTCTACATGGCTCGAAAGCGAATGAAGGTTCGCATAAGCGAATATCATAGTAAAACCGGTGGCGAGAAGGCAGAAAGCAATTTGAGTGCTAGAAAATACTTTGATACTTTTCTACATGGCTCGAACGCGAATGAAGGTTCGCATGGGGTAACCGCTAAGCGAACCCTTCGGTAACCACAAAGCGACCCCATACGATGGAACTTCCAGCAAAGTGTGCGTTACTTTTATCACTTGAATTTCATAGTAAAACCCGTAGCGAGAAGGCAGAAAGCAATTTGAGTGCTAAAAATTACTTCCTTACTTTCCTACAAGGCTCGAAAGCGAATGAAGCTTCGCCTTGGGGTAACCTTTAAGCGAACCCTTCGGTGACCGCAAAGCGACCCCTTATGATGGAACTTCCAGAATCTTAAACAAGATGTGCGTTACTTTTATCATTTGTATTATAGTAAAACACGTGGCGAGAAGGCAGAAAGCAATTTGAGTGCTAAAAATTACTTCGTTACTTTTCTACAAGGCTCGAAAGCAAATGAAGGTTCGCATGGGGTAACCGCTAAGCGAACCCTTCGGTAACCGCAAAGTGGCCCCATACGATGGAACTTCCAGAATTTTAAACAAAGTGTGCGTTACTTTTATCACTTGAATGTCATAGTAAAATCCGTGGCGAGAAGGCAGAAAGCAATCTGAGTGCTCAAAATTACTTCCTTGCTTTTCTACATGGCTCGAAAGCGAATGAAGGTTCGCATAAGCGAATATCATAGTAAAACCGGTGGCGAGAAGGCAGAAAGCAATTTGAGTGCTAGAAATTACTTTGATACTTTTCTACAAGGCTCGAAACCAAATGAAGGTTCGCATGGGGTAACCGCTAAGCGAACCCTCCGTAACCGCAAAGCTACCCCATACGATTGAACTGCCAGAATCTTAAACAAAGTGTGCGTTACTTTTATCACTTGAATTTCATAGTAAAACCCGTGGCGAGAAGGCAGAAAGAAATTTGAGTGCTAGAAATTACTTCGATACCTTTCTACATGGCTCGAAAGCAAATGAAGGTTCGCATGGGGAAACTACTATGCCAACCCTTCGGTAACCGCAAAGCGACCCCATACGATGGAACTTCCAGAATCTTAAACAAAGTGTGCGTTACTTTTATCACTTGAATGTCATAGAAATACCCGTGGCGAGAAGTCAGAAAGAAATTTGAGTGCTAAAGTTGCTTCCTTACTTTTCTACAAGGCTCGAAAGCGAATGAAGGTTCACCTTGGGGTAACCGCAAAGCGACCCCATACGATGGGAATTGTAGAATCTTAAACAAAGTTTGCGTTACTTTTATCACTTGAATTTCATAGTAAAACCCGTGGCGAGAAGGCAGAAAGCAATTTGAGTGCTAGAAAATACTTTGATACTTTTCTACGTGGCTCGTGTGCGTTACTTTTATCAGTGTCACTGACGAAGGAAAGTGGATTCTTTCCGAAACGTCTGACCGTTTCAAAACCATATCCAGTTGCTTGAGTAACTATTTTTGGCGTAAAGTTTGCGTTACTTTTATTACTTGAATTTCATAGTAAAGACCGTGGCGAGAAGGCAGAAAGCAATTTGAGTGCTAAAAATTACTTCCTTACTTTTCTACAAGGCTCGAAAGCGAAAGAAGGTTCGCATGGGGTAACCGCTAAGCGAACCCTTCGGTAACCGCAAAGCGACCCATACAATGGAACTTCCAGAATCTTAAAGAAAGTGGGTGTCACGAGGTGACATCGTGATCACTCTGTGATCACCCCTGGTGTGGGGAGTGTCACCCGAGTAATTGGGAGCAGATGTACAGGGGTTTGAGAAGGGACACGTATCAGGGTAGGGGATTCCAGCTAGAGACGCCGACAGGGTAGGACGTGCCCAGATTGTCCTGAATAAAGGTTATCATATCCGCAACATCATGCCTCTGTCCTGATCCTTGACCTGACTCACTACCATGCCACCGTGACATCTGGTAGTACGGCTGGGGTGAGTCAAGTTCAGCGGACGGGACAGGGGCAAACGAGAGGGACAAGGAGAGCGAGTGACGGTGATCGAGCGAGAGGAAGGAGGAGGGGAGGCGTCTAGAAAATACAGGCTGAGTGACCCCGACACTGAGAGAGGCGCCCGGGCCCGGAGTACCGAGCCGCGGGGTTGACCAGCAAGTCCAGCAAGGCGTAGGCGCCGGGCGAGCGTCGGTGGCCGAGGCGAGCGAGAGGGAGGCGTCCGAGAGATGCAGGCCGACTTCGATTCTGAGAGAGCTACGACCCGGAGTGACTGCGGCAGTAACGGCCTGTGGTAGCGGCAAGGGGAGCGGCAGTGACCGGGGCAAGGCCGGACAGCCACGCGGCGGGCGGGGTGGTGACCGGAGCAAGAGCGGGCCCGGGCAGAGAGAGACACAGGAGGAAGGTCGGTGGGCTCGCATAATATCATTGGCGCACCGTGTACACCGGCCTAGTTCTGTTGTTACTTACTTTGCTAAATGATTTGTTGTAGTAGTAGATTTTGTTATTTTGTAGGCGACATAGTTACTAGTTAGATTGGTGACATTCGGGTCGGGAGTTCGTGATCATGAGTGGCCAGGAGTTTAGTGGGGTCCAACGTTTCCCGACCAACTCTGGGTCAGGAGGGAGTAGAGAGAATTTTAT
>NW_023365791.1:0-4217 GCF_000003815.2 Branchiostoma floridae
TCACGTCATGTGGTCGATGCCTGTGAATTCCAGCCTCAAAATGTGGCGCTTTGATCAATCAATATCTTTTTCCCGTACTGCGGCTAATTGTGAGACAAATCTTTCCTGTACCCAAGAAATGAAAAGCAGCAAAAATCACTCATTTGAAAAACAGCTGTCATTTTGCTCTACTTATGGAACTTGGAAAGGAAGGGGCAGGGTAGGGTGTCCTCTTTTGCAACCTTTACTTTAATGCTTCTAATGTGTGATGTTATAGTTTAGGGAATTTTCAGCACCATTATGGATTCTGTTTAGAAGACATGACATGTATGTATCTTAGGCATTGTGGGTCATTCATCTTTTAAATACATAGTTTGCTTAATCAACAGGTCAATGATGAATTCTGAATATATAGAAAGTAAAACATAAAATATTTTCCATTTAGGTGTCTTGCAGGTGGGTGTCTTGTATGGATTATGTCTGCTACCCCACGATCAACACCACGCAAAAGGCACCATGTCAGTGGCTCAGGAAACACGCCCTCTGGCAAGCGAGCCCAGAAGAGAACAGATGATGACAATACGATATGCCGGTCATTACCCTTCGGAAGTCCAAAGGTATGTCAAACACATTTTGAACTTCTCGAGGTAAATATTCAGTGAAATAAAGCTGACTGTCTAAAGCGGATGCTTCTGTATCTATATAACTGGTTTGACATTGATATCTTGCATGTATTTTGGATTGATTTCATGTACATTTGTTTACTACAAAGGGGAGATATGCTTTCACTATCTTAGTTGCACACATCTGTTTCATTAATGAAGCTTTTCAGTACCGGATTTTGAACCCCTGGAAGTTTTTTTTCTGTAGTGTTGCAGTCTGACAGACTGTCAGATATTTTGAAATATTCTAAATCAGGTCAATATGTGAGAAAGAAGAGATATGATCTTATCTTCAGACATCAAGACAAATATTATGTTTCTTTGATATTGATTCCAGTATAATGTGTTCTTCTTGTATAAATGTGAACATTATCAAGTACCCCATAATGGAAGTTCATATGAATATGTTCATGGTTATATATTGATCTAACTTCTCCTTGTTGATACAATACAATCCTCTTTTTGTCTCTGAAAATAGAAAACACGTTCTCGGGGATATATCTACTCCCCACGTCGCACACCCCAAAAGTCCCCAGTCAAGAGACACGACTGGACTGACCAAGAGAACAGAGCCTTAATCGAGTTCGTCGACCTTTCCATGCTGGATGAAAACCACAACATTGAGGAGGAAAATCACTGGCCAATGAAGGGTGTCGACAGCCCCTATTGGAAAAAAGCTGCCAAAGCAATAAAGAAAAGGACACATAGCAGCATACTTCTTACAGGTAAGTTTGATAATGTTCCAGTTAACATTTTTTTCACTTATGTCATTAAGATGGTCTGTAAGCTACATTGTACCTGTATTTTTACAGATGAACTCAATTTTGCTTGTCTTGTATATTTTCCAGTTTCTATTGTTGATTGTTTTTTAGTGCATGCATATGTGAAGTTGGTGTACATGTGTAACTTAAGTGAATGTGTATTTAGGATTTGATTTCCCATTTTAGTGTGAACAATGTGTCATTTTCCTTTGTTACAGCTAGCAGAGTAAGAAAACAGAACCAAAAACTCAGGACACAGTTTGATAAATCCATCAAGAAGGCAGCTGCACACTTTGGACTCGATGTCGACATCATCAGCAAAACCAGAAAGACCACAAATACATTCGACAGAGCGACTCAAACAGAGCCCATGAAACAGCCCATGACACAAGACTCTGGAATACAAACTACCGGTACAGCACAAGAACAGTACACAGAACAGAACCTCCTTGAAGATGATAGTAGTGATACAAGTGTGAAGGCGGGCCTGGCAATGTGTAAGGCCCTGTTGCCTTCATCTTTAAGCACCCTCCTCGTTCTGCTCATTCCACATATTGTAAATCTCCCCAGCACCCCATCATTTGGAGATGAACTGTTCTCTAATGTGGCTACAGCTAGGGGCATCAATACCTACCCAACAGATTTTTTCTCGAGGTCCCTGGATGCAATGACGACTCTCCAAGACAGCAACAAGCCAAACCTCATGTACATACTTGCTCGTTTCCTTACCGAGAAGAGACCAGGAACCAGCATTCCACTCCTGCAGCTGGACAGGATGCCGTTCGGGATGATCCAGTACCAGCTACAGTTTTATAATGCCACAAATGTTCACCAGGTTAGTTTATACATATCATACTTAAACTATGTTTAGTTACCCCTGTTGCATGTTGTTGGGGTTAGTTTGGTGAGATTTCGCATATGTCACACCTTTCTATGTTTTTTTTCTCTATCGTATCTTGTTATTATTGGCACATCAAATAGCATTTCTTTGTAAAATGAACATAATTTGTCACAGTGAGTGTATCATTGTGTAGGTATGAACTCAATTTGAAACCATCATTAAAACAAATGTATAATGTTGCAGGTTTGCATGTTGGTCTTTAAGTTGGATGTTATGTTAATTTGCACTTCTGATTTTACTTAGATCAACACATCTCCCGACTACGCAGTCTGGCTGGAAACCATGGTCGCTGAGTTCCCCACCCGGTTCATTCGGCTGTTCAGGGGGCCAGGCTGGAGTGGCGTCGCAAGCCAGGATAAGAACAACCCCTTGAAGGTACATGATTTCATGTTTGGAAAGTTATTGCCACCGGAGGTAACCGTGTTACCCTTGATTGTAATCATTCTGTATTAAATGTTATCTATTTTTTTACTTGTTTTAGTTATATTTCTTTTTAGTGTTCACTGTGGCCTTGAAAGCCACCTTGTAATCGTTTTATGAAGTTCCTGTTTCATTAGAGTGATAGAGGAGAATTATGCCCATTCTTCATCAGATTTTGATACATTTATGATTTATTGAAAGTTATAGGGACAAATTCTATGAGATGGTTTGAAATTTTCCCACCCTATTTGTCTTGCCTTGGTTGACAGATGATTTCTTCTCTCTTCAAAGGCTCGAATGAATGTTGCAGCTCCCTCGTTGAGCACTGTGTACAGGAGAGTTCGCCAGGACAAATTTGATGGCAGTCCTCAGATACAGGTTAGTTTTCAACCTTCAATATTCATGGTGTAAGACTTCTTAGTTATAGTAATAATGGCACTGATTTCTACCATGTGACTTATTCTATAAAACCCAAATCTCTCCAGCTTACTGACAAATAACCTGTATGTAAAATTGTGATGGCTGATTCAATTGTCCTGTTTGGAACATTTGGAACATACATTGATGTGTCTAAAAGTATGCCTTGGTTTCATGCATGTTACTGTAGTAAGTCAGACTAGCCTTCATTAGATTTTGTTTTGCTGCATTCAGATCGGAGCTCTCGAGGCCATGGCCAAGACCAAACCAGGTGCCCGGGTTTGGTTCAAGGCAGATGCGTGTGATCTCAAAGTCGCCATCCAGACGTCAATGAAGGGCAAGTGGTCCGGAGACGTTGATTTTGGAGACGGGAGCGTACAGAAGATGTACGGGGAGTGTCAGAGGAGACTGGCTCTGGTCAAGGAGGCGGGTCAGCTGTCAGACCGCGACCGACTTGAGACATGCCTCCGTACACTTTTAGTGGATATGGCGGAGGACGTGTCTCTCCTGGCTCGTGGTCTGACAGCTGCCAATGACAAGTACGAGGCGAAGTACCGTCAGTCCAACTCTTCCGTCGAAATGCTCAAAATGCTGGCCTGGGAGAGGATTGAGTACAACACGCTCCTCGAACAGGCCAAGGCATACCATGACAGGTGAGGAGACTTTTTAGAATACTACTGTGCGTTTATTTATAGTTGTATTTATATACTGTTATATTTATGCTTTAGTCTCTACATGATAGAGGAAGCAATGAAGTCATGGGGAAGTGTGCCCAGTGATAAAACATCAGTAGGTTACATTGATATGTATATTGGTTACTTGGGGGGCAGCTACAAGTGTCTTTGTTTATGTGTAGTATTTTCATGTGCTTTCCTTAGATATGAAAGCCTGCTGAGAGCACTGGATCCGTCAGCCCCTGCAACGGGACAGGTCAGGAAGTGCCTCAAGGAGCTGGCCCCAGACAGCCAGATCTTCCTGAACAATCTGTTCAAGAAGAAAAGGCAGGCAGCGGACCATGCTATGGTCATAATGGTGGCTGATGAGAGGCGCCGGCAGAAGCCCTATGCGGTACCAGTG
>NW_023365791.1:4372-5524 GCF_000003815.2 Branchiostoma floridae
TGTTGACATTGCAACACAGATTTATGGGAATGGATAAGAGACTTTGAGTTGAGTCACAGAAATAAAACTCAACTTTTCCATATGTATGAAACGGTTGTTGGCTGTCATTACTCTGCACTTCTAACATTAATGCAATGTTGTGTCTTGTTGCCTTAGGTGACGTCACGGATGGTGAGTTCAACTCACTGAGGACGCTGGGAAACCAGCGTCCTATCCACATCTACGAAGTCATTCGGCAGGTGAAGGACAGCACGAGGAACACCAGTCCTGCCACCATCCTCAAGTTTTTAAGGAAAGTTGGAGGTTAGTTGTGTCATTTTCCTCTGTAAAAATCATGTCAAGTGAATCAAACATTATTGGTCTGAAAGACTTTTGGTGATAAATTTCCTCTTATGTGATGCAACCTATTGTTACATACATATAGATCCATCATCATTTATCATCCATCATCATCATCACATACCAGTACTCATTGTTGAGGTGGCCTGATGCCCATCAGTCATCATACACGGGTAAATGTGTTTATTATCTATCATTCTTATTTGGGCTAATGCTTTGAGTGTGCATTTAGAAGTAAGTGGCTAATATTTCAAAGTTGAGCATACTATCAGTGACCTTGATAAAGTTTACATGTACTGACTTTGTTTTACTTTTGGTCATATTTCCTGTACAGCGGATGAGCATGGCACACCCCTGACGGAGTTGAGAGAGACTTCCATTCCACCAGAAGTCATTGAAGAGTTTCACCAGCTGACTGCTGTTGAGGGTATGACCGAGGAGGATGCTGTCGTGAGACTGAGGGGACAGCTAGTGCCTCCAGGGTACAGCCCTGCCAGCTTCAGGCTCAACTCACCAGAGGGGCATGTTGACAGACTAAGGTCTATTCTTGCTACATACCGATACAGGAAGCGGTTAGACGAGTACCAGTTGCAGGGAGTTGACCTGAAACTGCACATGTACGTTCCAGAAAAGGAAGAGGGGGTTTACGTGCATCGGCGTGAGGATCATTGCCACATCCTCAAACGGTTAGCAGGCCACCTGCGGACAGATCCTCCACGCTGGTTCAACCATAGGGCTCTGGAGGAGGCACTGCATCCAGGGGAAGGTGAGCCCAAGACCGGGCTCACAGAGGCTGCCCTCTTTGGCCTTAGG
>NW_023365791.1:5923-7473 GCF_000003815.2 Branchiostoma floridae
TGCATTACTTCACGTAAGAAAATCCTGGACAGCCAGGTACAATGTTGGCATAGAATTTTTATGTTGGTGTATTGTATTTTAGGTTTAGCCGAGGTGTGCTCGGGTGGAGCAGGGAGACCCTTGTAGCTGTCACAGCGAACATCGCATCCATGGAACTCCGTAGGAGGGAAGCAGCTGACATCGGTTACGAAGAGCACCCACGTGCGGGCACCACGGATGATGTCGAGGGGTTCTTTGCCGGATTGCATAGACACCTGGGCAACGTCTTCACCCTCAAGCAACTCCATGAGCGCTGGCCAACAGAAGTCAGGTATTTAAGTATCTTTTCAAACATTTACAGTTTTGTCTTTTGTAAAACTATTGAAAGGTTTTATGTTCTCACATTGTACTTGCGACGTACAAATCACTTGTGGACAGGTCACTATGGGCAGTATTCTTAATTCTTGTGTCCATGGCAAGTATAATGTCACTTGAACAGATTTGTAATTATTTATTTGGCTTTCACAGGGAATTCTCAAAGAGAATTGACCCGGACCTGCCTTTCTACTACTGGACAATCAGTGAGAGGTTCAGGGAAGCAGAAGACACTTACCCATCCTTCAATGATGACCCTGAGGATGGTCGTCTGCGCCTCCACCGACTGCGCACTTGTAGAAGGGAAGACGCTTCGATTTTCACAAGTGCAAGGGGTGTCCTGCCGGTCAGGAACAGGGGGACAATCAGGCAGATAATGCACAGACCAGAAGTGCCACTGCCTGAGGTCCCAAATAGCTTGCTACCTGTTTAGAATATTACTTTTAAACTGTTATATCAACCTGCAGGGTTGGACAAGTCCACTAGTTTTATTGTCCCAGGCAATTGAAAGTGCTGATTGTGCAAGCTCATGTCCTACCCCACTTGCCTGATTGGTCAAGTAAGATTTTTTGATGAGTGAGATTTTGATATACTTGTACTTTTTACACCAAGCATTGTTGTTTTTTTTTTACAGAAGAAAGTGCCTATAGCCATTTGTTTCCACTTGTCACCACTGTTGTATATACCTAAGTCTTTTATTTTATGTAAGTTTACTTTTCATTCTGTGTATGTATACTTGTAACAGATCCTATTTTGTTGCAAGTGAGGAAAGAAGAGAACTTGGGTATAGACATTGTTGCAAGTGTTATACAGGTATTGACTTTATATGACAATCAGTTTTTGATCTTGAGACTACAGGTATATATAGACATTGTCGCAAGTGTCATACGGGTTTTTGCATAGTTGTGCTTTGAAGTATGCTTCTGTCAAACTAGTTATTGTATATATGAGGCAAGCACTGCTGATCTTGTTTTCTTCAGAACCATTAGTTTTATTGCTCAATGTATACTTAAAAGATGCTATTTTGTTGCAAGTCAGGAAAGAAGAGAACTCAGGTATATACATTGTTGCAAGTGTTATACTAGTTATTGCAAGTCAGGAAAGAAGAGAACACATGTATAGACATAGTCATAAGTGTTATACGGGTACTGACCTTATAAGATAATCAGTTTTTGCCTTGTGTCAAACTAGTTTTT
>NW_023365791.1:7583-12552 GCF_000003815.2 Branchiostoma floridae
GTTGCATTGTTTTGATTCAAACATTTCATGTCTTGGTGAGCAGGGTCTTGCCATCTTGATAATTGGCACAAAAAATATGGAGACAAAATGCTCTGGTAACTGGTACTTCTAGTCAAACAAATTTGATAAGACATAGAGAATACAAAGGAATTTGAATATAGTTTCCAAGTAAGTGTACGCCTGCCTGGCTAAAAGCCTGGTTTCTATGTTGAAATAACTGAATTGTACTTATAGTTTACACTATCCTTCTCCCAGCTACCTTTCTTTACGATCTTCACATAAGCTTTGTACAGGTTCTTCTGAGCAGGAGGGCAATACTCAAGTCTTAATCTGTGCAAGGTAATATCAGTCACATCGCCCTTCTTCATCGCCCTGGTCAGCTTGGGAATTTTAGGACCTGGACAGTGGCCCACTATCTGCCAGGAGTCATTAACAAAAACTTCAAACTTAATAGCATTTTTGTCATGTAAATTGTCCGTCTCAAACACTGCACGGGTTTCTACTTCTTTACCCTCCTGTCGCAAAGTAGAACATGCATCTAGTGCGTCTTGGTAATACGTCTGCCATGTACACCCTGCAACACGAAATATCTGTCCACTTTGAGTTTGACCGTCCTGTTCCTCAGTGTCCGTGTCTCCGCCAGAGTCTTCGTTTTCATCTGAGCCATCAGATTCTTCCTCAGACAATTGAATGTCCTGCAATGCACCTGAAAGAGGGTCGGACTGCATGTCTGGCTCCATGTCAACAATGACGGTAGGTGACTGTGTAGATTTCTGGCAATTACACAGGTCCGGATGCAGCAGACTGGGGTCGACAGGTTGAAGGTCCACATCATCTGGTAGGTCTGGGATGTCTGCTGTGATAAGTGGAAGCTTCAAAGCTGTCCTGTTTGTTGGCAGCATCTCAAACTCCCAGAGTAGTGTCCCTTGTGCCTCCTCCTTGTTGGCATCTCGAGATAAGTTGAACTGTAAGAAAAGCCAACATGGTTTAGTTCAATAGTCATCATAGTTAATCTAATATCAAGTAAAGCATTTTACACATTCTTGTGAACAATTAAAACATATGAACTGTAAGAGAAGTTAGATGTTGGTCACTTTCTGCCACATTAATTTGCAAAGCTGCTTTGTACATGTGCCCTTTTATTGCAAAAAAAAATCCTCAACTTAAGACAACAAGATTATCAGAGGTTAAATAACATTACAAAGACATGCTAAATAAAGAAAATACTATACATACATAGTATATTAATAACTTGATCAGAATCACTATACTCCAGGCCCAGCTCCACTATACTACTTTTGAAATTTAGTGTTTTTCTTCCCCATTTTCTTGGTTAGTTTTGCTAAAATTAATGAAAATTCACAGACTTCTGTGCCAAGTGGCATCACTTTTCCAGTGAGCATTGTCTGCAAAAACTTGTGAACGGGCTATGCTGAAAACAATAGTCATTTTGCCACTTCACAACAACAACAAAAAACACTAAAAATACAAAAAATGTATATTATGCTTGCAGTATTTGACACCCTCTGTTATGCAAAATGAACTCATTTTCATGAAAGTGCAGCGCGTTGGTTCGGGTTATTTTTGCCAGCCCATCCACTATACTAAAAAATTCTGGGGAGAACCCTGGTCAAATGATTCAGAAGTTCTACGATCTGTAATTAATCTGCCCAAACCCCACGTTTGCTATTAAAATACTCCAATGTCGACAACAACAAAAAAATTACAGGAGTTCGTGCGACATCAAAAAGGCCTGTCAAGTAAAAAAAATGTTGTATAACTCGCGGTTTTACAGGAGACAGTACCGAAATGTGCAACACGACAATGCCGGCGGCACATGAGCCCCCCTCCCACCCCGTTCGTGGTCGTTTAATTTTCTATAATTTTGCTGCGGAATTCATCGTCTTTCGACCCAAAAAAAATCACAAAGGTCACAAGAAAGATTAACGACATAAAGTGACCCTTACTTTGATGGTTGAACTCGATTTGATGCGTAGTTTTACCGGGGAAGGCACACCGGCAAACATCGTGTCAGCGTTCCGGTCAGGCATCAGGCACAACCGCCGGACGTTCGGTGGATCGCCCGGTACCGCAATGTGGCAGCGTCTCGTGACTATTTCCAGACACGAAACGCCCGAAAACCGCAGCGGGACTCTGCACGTGTCCAGGCAGCAAAGCAAAACCTCAGGATTATCCTCCAGAAGCTTCGGTTCGACTGTAAACAACGTGTTTATCGCAGCTCCCAGGGAAGGTCCTGCATCAAGTCCAGCCATTTTACAAATGATTACGTCAAGCCTCGAGCGATAATATATTTCACAACCGCATTGCATGATGGGAAGGTAAACAGACACTACTTGTTCACCACCTGGTCACCACGCGCTCGGAGCGTGCTCATGAATATTCAAGAGTATGTGCGAGACTGACTTCACGTGTAAGCCAAAGAAGCTCATGAATATTAAGTAGTTTGGTGTGCGACGTTTTGGCGCCAAAACCCCCAGCTTTGCTCGGGCCGCTCAAAATCAATTTGCATCGCAAAGTCTTTTTTCACTTCCGAGCAAGGCTTTAACATCACATTCATGCAAGAATTTCTCTAAGCAATCCAGTTTGGCGGAACAGGATGTGTTTTTTATTCATAAAGCTCGGGCAATCCGCCCGAGACTTAGGAAAAATACAACCATGAGAATCAACGGTATAATGCAAAAGCTTAGGTACTTCTGTAACCCGATATAAAGCAATAATCGAGCATTTCAACTTCTTTACAACTCTAATACTTTCGATTTTCAACTTAACAGCCTAAAACCATGACATGGGAAATATTTGGGAAAGTCAATTCTTCATAAATCTAGCCACCAAAACCCGCCATGTGCGGGACAAAAAGATCGACAGCATTTTTATAAACAAGGCGCCAAAACAGAGCGACATGCGACGGGCCCAGACAGAACCGGCGGATATGATTACGCCACATATCATGGATGTTAAAAGCTGCTTATTTGAAAATAAAATCCTCAAATTCGTAAATTGTGAGATAGACCCATTTTGGAAAGGGGTGCAGGGGGCATATAACCAGTTTTGATCACAAGAATGGCTTAAACTTTGTTAAAGATTACAGCTATCCACCGTGGACCCGCTGTTTCACAATAGAATGGTAAATAGATGTAACAATACGTCCAGGTGAGCTACATAAGAAGACAAAATTTTCATGACAGGGAAAGAAACATCCCAAAAACAGTACACGTACACGAAAAGCAAACCAGTAAAAGAGGAATTTGATAGATTACCAGCTGCGTTGTGTGACGACAACAAAGTTTAGCGAAATGGGCGGCATTCCGCCACCCGGGTCCCAGATCACAAACGTTAATTGTTTTCTTGTCATGCTGGACGGCAGTCCGCCTGATTCCAGATATCTAAAACAGTAGTAAAAGATCTTAATCTGATTTTAAGGCAGCCACAAGGGCTCCCCTGACGCTCTTGTAGTAGATGAAATTTCCGTATCCCGATAAATGGAGGCCATCGTAGTCGAAGTAGGTAGCATTATTCCGAAACAGGCGGTCATGCCGCCAGGTAAAGATTTGGGGAGACCCTTTGCAGCGCGATTTCAGTGATTGTGAAAAGGCACGAAAGTCATCATTAATGTTTGGGTTGCAAGTGGGTAACGACAGACGCCACATGGGCTGGCCTAATATGACGTGTTTGACCGAGGGGATTGAAGCAATTTCTTCGGCTAAATCAAACAAATCCCCGGCCACCAAAGTTGGAGGCTTGGGGGATGATACACACAGGTCGTTGTGGCCCAGCTCAACATACACAGTACTCAACATACACGGGGCCACCAACGGCAGCTCCGGCAGAATTTTAGCCCTAAACTTGGGGATAGTGCATCCTGGCAAACCAAAGAAATGTACCACTGGGTGACTTTGAAGGTCAAAATCAGGGCTGACTTTTCTGGTTTGGAAACACTGAGTCGAAGGCGTGTCACGAATATACTTCTCGAGCCGCGACACGAAAGAGTGGCCAGCTACAACGATAGCGTCGGAAGAAGCCATAACATCGGCGAAGGATAGAGATAGATTGAATTCTCCAGGGAGACTTACCAAATTTTTCGGCAGAAAATTTTCCGGCAGAACTCAGGGGGGCGCCCTGTCTTCAGCACGTTTGGATCTGTCTGCCACGAGGCATGGCCAGGCTCATGAATATTAATTACGGGAACCTTAGTCACCACGCGCTCGGAGCGTGCTCATGAATATTCAAGAGTATGTGCGAGACTGACTTCACGTGTAAGCCAAAGAAGCTCATGAATATTAAGTAGTTTGGTGTGCGACGTTTTGGCGCCAAAACCCCCAGCTTTGCTCGGGCCGCTCAAAATCAATTTCCAATGATACCATAGTTTGCCTATTTCGGACACTTTTTAAAAATCCACATTTTGGGTCGCGGTTAGGGCGACTTAGCTATAAACGCGAATAACTCGCCAATAACAAGTGCTATCAAAAAACGGATTGCAGTTTTCAACTCCCCACAAAGAGATCTTTCTAATGATACCATAGTTTGCCAATTTCGGACACTTTTTGAAAATCAACATTTTGGGTCGCGGTTAGGGGGACTTAGCTATAAACGTGAATAACTCGCCAATAACAAGTGCTATCAAAAAACGGATTGCAGTGTTCAACTCCCCACAAAGAGACCTTTCTAATGATACCATAGTTTGCCAATTTCGGACACTTTTTAAAAATCAACATTTTGGGTCGCGGTTAGGGGGACTTAGCTATAAACGCGAATAACTCGCCTATAACAAGAGCTATCAAAAAACGGACTGCATTGTTCAACTCCCCACAAAGAGATCTTTCCAATGATACCATAGTTTGCCTATTTCAGACACTTTTCAAAAATCAACATTTTAAGTTGAGGTTAGATGTGGTTAACTTTAAACGCAAATAATTCGCCTATAACAAGAGCTATCAAAAGACGGATTGCA
>NW_023365791.1:12791-14045 GCF_000003815.2 Branchiostoma floridae
AGTTGAGGTTAGATGTGGTTAAGTTTAAACGCAAATAACTCGCCAATAACAAGTGCTATCAAAAAACGGATTGCAGTGTGCAACTCCCCACCAAGAGACCTTTCTAATGATACCATAGTTTGCCAATTTCTGACACTTTTTAAAAATCAACATTTTAAGTTGAGGTTAGATGTGGTTAACTTTAAACACGAATAACTCGCCTATAACAAGAGCTATCAAACACCGGATTGCAGTGTTCAACTCCCCACAAAGAGACCTTTCTAATAATACCATAGTTCGTCAATTTCTGACACTTTTTGAAAATCAACATTTTGGGTCGCGGTTAGGGGGACTTAGCTATAAACGCGAATAACTCGCCAGTAACAAGTGCTATCAAAAAACGGATTGCAGTTTTTAACTCCCCACAAAGAGACCTTTCTAAGGACACCATGGTTTGCCAATTTCTGACACTTTTTAAAAATCAACATTTTAAGTTGAGGTTAGATGTGGTCAAGTTTAAACGCAAATAACTCGCCAATAACAAGTGCCATCAAAAAACGGATTGCAGTGTTCAACTCCCCACAAAGAGATCTTTCTAATGATACCATAGTTTGCCAATCTCGGACACTTTTTGAAAATCAACATTTTGGGTCGCGGTTAGGGGGGCTTAGCTATAAACGTGAATAACTCGCCAATAACAAGAGCTATCAAAAAACGGATTGCAGTGTTCAACTCCCCACAAAGAGACCTTTCTAATGATACCATAGTTTGCCTATTTCGGACACTTTTTAAAAATCAACATTTTGGGTCGCGGTTAGGGGGACTTAGCTATGAACGGGAATAACTCGCCAACAAAAAGAGCTATCAGAAAACGGATTGCAGTGTTCAACTCCCCACCAAGAGACCTTTCCAATGATACCAAAGTTTGCCTATTTCGGACACTTTTCAAAAATCCACATTTTGGGTTGCTGTAATCGGTGCTTAACTTTAAACGCGAATAACTCGGCAACAAAAAGAGCTATCTAAAAACGGATTGCAGTGTTCAACTCCCCACCAAGAGACCTTTCCAATGATACCATAGTTTGCCTATTTCGGACACTTTTAAAAAATCCACATTTTGGGTCGTTGTTAGGGGGACTTAGCTAAGAACAGGAATAACTCGACAACAAAAAGAGCTATCTGAAAACGGATTGCAGCGTTCAACTCCCCACCAAGAGACCTTTCTAATGATACCATAGTTTGCCTATTTCGGACACTTTCAAAAATCCACATTTT
>NW_023365791.1:24957-25824 GCF_000003815.2 Branchiostoma floridae
TGAGGTGTGATTCCGCCACCCGGGTCCCAGATCACAAACGTTAATTGTTTTCTTGTCATGCTGGACGGCAGTCCGCCTGATTCCAGATATCTAAAACAGTAGTAAAAGATCTTAATCTGATTTTAAGGCAGCCACAAGGGCTCCCCTGACGCTCTTGTAGTAGATGAAATTTCCGTATCCCGATAAATGGAGGCCATCGTAGTCGAAGTAGGTAGCATTATTCCGAAACAGGCGGTCATGCCGCCAGGTAAAGATTTGGGGAGACCCTTTGCAGCGCGATTTCAGTGATTGTGAAAAGGCACGAAAGTCATCATTAATGTTTGGGTTGCAAGTGGGTAACGACAGACGCCACATGGGCTGGCCTAATATGACGTGTTTGACCGAGGGGATTGAAGCAATTTCTTCGGCTAAATCAAACAAATCCCCGGCCACCAAAGTTGGAGGCTTGGGGGATGATACACACAGGTCGTTGTGGCCCAGCTCAACATACACAGTACTCAACATACACGGGGCCACCAACGGCAGCTCCGGCAGAATTTTAGCCCTAAACTTGGGGATAGTGCATCCTGGCAAACCAAAGAAATGTACCACTGGGTGACTTTGAAGGTCAAAATCAGGGCTGACTTTTCTGGTTTGGAAACACTGAGTCGAAGGCGTGTCACGAATATACTTCTCGAGCCGCGACACGAAAGAGTGGCCAGCTACAACGATAGCGTCGGAAGAAGCCATAACATCGGCGAAGGATAGAGATAGATTGAATTCTCCAGGGAGACTTACCAAATTTTTCGGCAGAAAATTTTCCGGCAGAACTCAGGGGGGCGCCCTGTCTTCAGCACGTTTGGATCTGTCTGCCACGAGGCATGGCCA